>NC_047111.1:48295469-48565469 GCF_902500255.1 Thalassophryne amazonica
ATAGCCTGTGAAGCAAGAGCGCAAAAGGGACGTAAGAGGAACTTAACAAAACTGAAACTAACGATCTCAATGCTTTAAATGAAACACGCCTGGAGCCACAGCTGGAGCAGCATGTGTCTGCATCTCTGAGTTCCAGGACTCAGCACTGGGACGGAGCTCATAGCGCCGAGTCCTGGAGAAACTGCAAACAGAAGCTGTAGAGATCTGTGCGCACGTCGGTGGATCCACCTGCTCTGCTTCCTCATCCAGAACAAAAGAGGGATCATCTCCTTCATCATCAGAGTCCTCACTGTCTGTCAACATGCTGCGTGCTCTGTCTTGCTCCAATTAAAAAAAAAAAATGGTGTGCCGTGGTCACTGCTATATCACTGTATTACATTACTAAGCCATATATATTGATTTATAAGAGAAAACTGTCAAAAGGGAGAATAAATATAAGTGTAAAGATGTTTGAATATGTCAGAGCAGTAAACTGATAAGTTTGTGTGAACGTGCATTGACTCCCCATGTGCGGTTATTTCAACCAGCTGCAGCTGATCCACAACGTGAATTCTGCCTTCCAGAACAGCTCTTTATATAATCTTTTGATTCATCTACCTGTTGCCATATGGACATAAGGGCTGGATTGTCATTCCTACACTCATACTGTTATATTTAATAAAAAAAATAATAATAAGTGCACGCAGCAGCTGCTGCTGCTGCTGCCGCTGCATTCATGTACCATCGGAAATTACACAACTTTTTTGTTGTTTCAAAATCTGCAGTTGCTTGTGGCAAAATAACTGTAGCCACACAAAAGATTAATTCTGGTCTATATAAGGTGCCTGAGCCCAGTGAAGCTGACCCCCCACCCAGATAAAAAAAATCCAAGCAAACAGGCTGAGTTTGCCCTGTAATTTCCGATGGTACATGAACGCAGCAGCAGCCTCAGCGCTCACAAACCGGCTTCTGCACTGTGTGAAAACATTCAGCTGGTCGAACGAAGTCAAACTAAACAATAAAGTTACAAAAACTAAACAAACAATTAAAAAACGTCAAGAACAACAGCAAAAACAAAACATGGACGAATTGAGGTTTTCTTTGCCCTTTGTTCAAATTTTTCAACAGTTTAAAAATCCTGATGAAGCCCCAGCTGCAGGAACGAAGCTGCGCAAAGGTTAAACGATGCCAACAAAAGTCAACGAAAGTCCAGATTTCTTGTTTCGTTACGGCTTCGTTGCCCTTTGTTAAGTGGCATGTGACTGAGGCATTAGTGTTTATTTGTGTGGCACAGTGTGAAACATCAGTGACAGTTATGATCATGAGTCACACTAAAATGAACTATGGTCCACCTGTTACACATGGAGACATTCGTCTTTAAGAAACAACCACGAAGTGAATTGGTAACTCTTTAAATATGCTTAATATTTGGATGAATTTTTTTTTATTATTAATCTTGAATCTAGGCCAACAGCCTCTGTGCTACTGTAACAGCTGCAATAAGTGAATGCCAAGGTTTCAAACATGCTAAAGCATAAAGATACTGCCAGCACTCGTTAACTTTTCTTATTTTGAAAATCATATTGCATGTGCAAACGTCATCTATTTATATGTTCCCTGCTGGAATTTTGCACACTTGGGAGGACAAAACCCAAACTGCACATTCATGAAAGCAAATGAACAATATACAAATAAATGTTCATGAGTTCAATGGTACAAGTTGAATGGTACGTTCTATCTTTCACTGAATGAAATATTGTTTCCATTGAAAGAATGAAAAAACATTCATTATTTGTTTTATATAATGGCAAAAATAGATTCTTGTCATTTGATATTTTAATTTATAAACAACAGAAAAGGGACTTACATTTTGGTGTGCATCACTGGTGCTTTGACGTGGACCATCCAAACAGGAGTCAAAAACTGTTCTCAGTCAACTTGCAAAAAAAAACAATTCTGATGTTGTAGTCGCGGCACCATGCACTGAGTTTGTGTACAGACTGCTGTCTGCTCTATCCTCATTCCAGCGAAAAATCGTGTCAGAAATTTATTCAGCTTTTCATCCTAACGTCATCCTCTTCATCCTAACAGCTCTTCATACCCCCAGACGGCTCATGGCATAGTGGATTTGTTTTTTTGTGTTAGAAGAATTAGCACCATCAATTAACTCCTTCAAATCGCCATCCACCAGCAAAACAAACTCCGCCATGTTTAGCTAAATGCCACTCCCGGTAGCGTGAGCATGTGCGGTGGTCGGGGGCAGGGCATGCAATAGCACATTTCATATAGTAGTAAAATCGCACGTGAAAAAGAACATGGTAAATGAAACACAACAGCAAATGGTCCAAATAATCCATGTCACGTGACATACGTACAAGCCACCAATCAAATGGCAAGGATCCGCTCTCCCGTTATATAATATAGGCACTTTTGCAAATTTGAAAGGTGCAATCCTCAGTGACCTGTGTTTGTAAATCAGCATGCATGTTGTTGTTTTTTTAACTTTTTACAATTGATATGGTACTTGTGTATGTTTTCTAAAAAAATAAGACTTTCATACTATGAGTGACTGAAGCCATAAATGCCTTTATTATCCTCTGCCTGAATGAGCAAGAGTCATCAGCAAGAAACATACTTAGCAGTGTATGTACGCTTGCAGTGAGCATTTGGCGCTAGATCTCCAGAGCCTTTGGGCCCAAACTAATCAAACAGGATTTTCTTTTTTAGGTTTAGGGTTGGGTATTGAGAACCGGTTCTTTTCAAGAATCGTTAAGAAATGATTCGATCCACTGACATCAATAGCCTTTTTGCTTAATGATTCCTTTATCGGTCCCTCAGAGCAGCTGTTGTTTTTGAGGGTGTTTTGTTGTGTGGGCCGCGGAAGAGGAGGTACTGCTGGCCCACCACCACCAGAGGGCGCCCTGCTTGGAGTGCGGGCTCCAAGCACGAGTGGGCGCCAGACCCAGAAGAAGTGACAGCTGTCACTCATCGCACCAGCTGTCACTCATCTACACCACTATATAAGCCGGACTGCAACTCCACCTCCCCGCCGAGAAATCAACTACCGAAGAGGTAACTTTCTCTGCTGACTCAAATCGTTGAGTGATAATCTGAACTTCTTTTGCAGCCGTTATCCTGTGGTGTTCGTCCTTATCTGTGGGAATTGGCGTTTGGTGTGACAGCGACGGCTTCGCCTCACACCCCAAACCAGATAAGTGGTTTAAACAGGAGCTGCACGAGTGTGTGATTGGAGGTGGAGGTGCTCCCTCCTAACTGAGTGCAGACTGTGGATTACTGAGTGTGCGGATTCACACTCATTCATCTTGTCCTTGTTTTCTGCCAGGGGATTCGGGACTTGGCGGCTCCGGTGTTCTTCAGACCGTTGGTGGTGGAAGCCGTGTGGGACGCGGCTCCTCTCTCGTCAGGGGTCTTCTATCTTCGAGCCTGCCCACACGTCACCTGGTGTTAATTGACTTTACTGATTTTGTGTGTTTAGTTGTGTGTTGTCACAACATTAAATTGTTACTTTTTGGCTTATTCATTGTCCGTTCTTTAGCGCCCCCTGGTGTGGGTCCGTGCTACGACACCTTCCCAACAGGATTTCTCGGCCATTCGTCATGGATTCCGAGGGGCGTCAACCCGAGCTTGAAAGGCCAATGGAAGAGCCAGGAGCGCAGGCGTCAGCGGGAGGCGTGTTGAGTGAGCTGCAGCGGATCTTAACCGCCTTCACGGCTCAGCTGGATTTAGTGACCGAGCAGAATGTTCTCCTTAACCGGAGGGTGGAGGCTCTCACCGCCAGGGTGGAAGCGCGCGATCAGGGCGCTGCTGCAGCCACTCCTCTTGCTGGTCCTGGGCCTGTAACAGACGTTCCACTGGTCGTTCAACGACCCCCCCCACCGTCCCCTGAAGCATACATAAGCCCTCCGGAACCGTACGGAGGCTGTGTTGAGACGTGCGCAGACTTCCTCATGCAGTGTTCGCTCTTCTTTTCACAGCGTCCTGTCATGTACGAGTCAGACGCCAGCCGGGTGGCTTATATTATTAATCTGCTTCGAGGAGAGGCACGCGCCTGGGCTACGGCGCTTTGGGAGCAGAATTCACGGCTCCTAACGTCTTATGTTGGGTTTGTACGGGAGTTCAAACAAGTTTTTGACCATCCCAACAGAGGCGAGACCGCTTCGAGCGTGCTGCTGTCAATGAGACAGGGGCGTCGCAGCGCAGCCGAGTATGCAGTCGACTTCCGCATTGCGGCAGCGAGGTCCCGCTGGAATAACGTTGCGCTCCGCGCCGCCTTCGTAAATGGACTGTCTCCGGTCCTGAAGGAGCACCTGCTGGTTAAGGAGGAACCGTGGGATTTTGACAGGCTTGTCGATTTGGTTATACGCTTAGACAACCGTTTGAATGAGCATCGTCGGGAGCAGGCCGGGGGGCGTGACCGGGCATGAGCCGTCCCTCCCCCTTCCGGTTCCGAAAGGGTGACGTCGTCCCCACGCTTCACTGCCAGAGAGCCCCGTGTGGCTACAGCTCCCCCTGCTGAGGAGGCTATGGACACGAGCAGGGCCAAAGTAAAAACAAACGTCAGACAAAGGAGGCTGGCCCGCGGGAGTGTTCTGTCTGCGGCTCTTGTGAGCATATGCAGAAGGACTGCCCCAAAACGGTCAAACTACAACGCCCGTCCTTAGAAACTGGGCTAAGGGTGGACCATAATATGCACGCGGGGAGATCCCGCAAAGCGGCACGAATCCCAGTGACGATCATTTGTGGGGATCTAACCCTTCACGCCCCAGCACTGGTAGACACGGGGTCGGAAGGGTATCTGCTGGATAGCAGATGGGCAAAGGAAGTAGGGCTCCCCCTGGTGGCTCTGCCGGCACCATTGCAGGTGCAAGCACTAGATGGCACCCTGCTTCCCTTAGTCACACATCAGACACAGCCAGTGACCTTGGTGGTGTCTGGAAATCACAGGGAGGAGATAGTGTTCCATGTAACACCTTCTACCTCCCGAGTGATTTTGGGATTTCCATGGATGGTGAAGCACAATCCCCGGATAGATTGGCCGTCCGGGGTTGTGACGCAGTGGAGCGAAACCTGCCACAGGGAGTGTTTAGGATCCTCGGTTCCTACCGGCGTGACGGCTAATGAGGAGGTTAAAGTCCCCCCCAATCTATCGGCGGTGCCAAGTGAGTACCACGATCTTGCTGACGTCTTCAGCAAAGATCTGGCGCTCACTCTTCCCCCGCACCGACCGTACGATTGTGCCATCGATTTGGTCCCGGGCGCTGAGTACCCGTCCAGTAGGTTGTACAACCTCTCACGTCTGGAACGCGAATCAATGGAGACCTACATCCGGGACTCTTTAGCTGGTGGGCTGATCCGGAACTCCACCTCCCCGATGGGTGCTGGTTTCTTTTTTGTGGGCAAAAAGGACGGCGGACTCCGTCCATGCATTGATTACAGAGGGCTGAACGAGATCACGGTTCGCAACCGATACCCGTTACCCCTGTTGGACTCAGTGTTCACGCCTCTGCATGGAGCCCAAATTTTCACAAAATTGGATCTTAGAAACGCGTACCACCTGGTTCGGATCCGGAAGGGAGATGAATGGAAGACGGCATTTAACACCCCGTTAGGTCACTTTGAGTACCTGGTCATGCCGTTCGGCCTCACTAACGCCCCCGCGACATTCCAAGCGTTGGTAAATGACGTCTTGCGGGACTTCCTGCATCAGTTCATCTTTGTATATCTGGACGATATACTCATCTTTTCCCCGGACCCTGAGACCCATGTCCAGCATGTACGTCAGGTCCTACAGCGGTTGTTGGAGAACCGGCTGTTTGTGAAGGGCGAGAAGTGCGAGTTCCACCGCACTTCTTTGTCCTTGGGGTTCATCATCTCCTCCAACTCCGTCGCCCCTGATCCGGCCAAGGTTGCAGCGGTGAGAGATTGGCCCCAACCAACAAGCCGCAGCAAACTGCAGCAGTTCCTCGGCTTTGCAAATTTCTACAGGAGGTTCATTAAAGGCTACAGTCAGGTAGTTAGCCCCCTGACTGCCCTGACCTCCACCAAGGTCCCCTTCACCTGGTCGGATCGGTGCGAAGCCGCGTTCAAGGAGTTGAAACGCCAGTTCTCGACTGCACCAGTTCTGGTGCAGCCTGATCCTGATTGCCAGTACATAGTGGAAGTGGACGCCTCTGACTCAGGGATAGGAGCCGTGCTGTCCCAGAGCGTGGAGGCTGATAAGGTTCTCCATCCTTGTGCCTATTTTTCCCGCAGGTTGACCCCAGCTGAACGGAACTATGACGTCGGCAATCGGGAGCTCCTCATGGTGAAGGAGGCTCTTGAAGACTGGAGACACCTGCTGGAGGGGGCGTCGTTGCCTTTCATGGTTTTCACGGACCATCGGAACCTGGAGTACATCCAGACCGCCAAGCGGCTGAACCCCAGGCAAGCCCGCTGGTCTCTGTTCTTCGGGCGCTTTGACTTCCGGATCACGAACCGCCCCGGGACCAAAAACCAAAAATCGGATGCATTGTCCCGGGTGCACGAAGAAGAAGAAGCCAAAGCGGAGCTGTCGAACCCCACCGAGACCATCATCCCCGAGTCCACTATCATGGCCTCCCTCACCTGGGACGTGGAGAAGACCATCCGGGAGGCCCTGACAAGGAGCCCGGACCCGGGGACCGGCCCCAAGAACAGACTGTACGTCCCACCAGAGGCCAGAGCTGCCGTATTGGACTTCTGTCACGGATCCAAGCTCTCCTGTCATCCCGGAGTGCGTAGGACCGTGGCAGTGGTCCAGCAGCGCCTCTGGTGGGCGTCCCTGGAAACCGACGTTCGGGACTACGTCCAGGCCTGTACCATCTGTGCCAGGGGCAAGGCAGACCATCGGAGGACCTCGGGACTCCTCCAACCCCTGCCGGTGCCTCACCGCCCCTGGTCTCACATCGGCCTGGACTTCATCACGGGCCTCCTGCCGTCCCAAGGCAACACCATCATTCTCACGATAGTGGACCAGTTCTCCAAGGCGGCCCACTTCGTGGCCCTCCCGAAGCTCCCGACGGCCCAGGAGACGGCAGACCTCCTGGTCCACCACGTCATGCGGCTGCATGGGATACCATCGGACATTGTATCAGATCGTGGTCCCCAGTTCTCTTCACAGGTTTGGAGTTTCTGTAAGGAGCTGGGGGCCACCGTGAGTCTCTCGTCCGGGTACCACCCCCAGACAAACGGCCAGGCAGAGCGGGCTAACCAGGAGTTGGAACAGGCCCTTCGCTGTGTCACCTCCGCGCACCCGGCGGCCTGGAGTCACCATCTGGCCTGGATCGAGTATGCCCATAACAGCCAAGTCTCATCTGCTACCGGCCTCTCCCCTTTTGAGGCATGTTTGGGGTACCAGCCCCCATTGTTCCCGCTGGTGGAGGGAGAGGTCGGTGTGCCCTCGGTTCAGGCCCACCTCAGGAGGTGCCGCCGGGTGTGGCGGACCGCCCGCTCTGCCCTGTTGAAGGCCCGGACGAGGGCCAAGACCCATGCGGACCGACGGTGTTCCCTGGCCCCCACATACCAGCCTGGGCAGGAGGTGTGGCTTTCAACAAAGGACATCCCTCTCTGTGTGGACTCCCCTAAGTTGAAAGACAGATACATTGGACCATTTAAAATCCTCAAAATCATCAACCCGGCCGCAGTGAAGCTCCAACTCCCAGCTTCACTGCGGATCCACCCTGTATTCCATGTGTCCCGCATCAAGCCACACCACACCTCGCCCCTCTGTGCACCCGGACCTACGCCGCCTCCTGCCCGGCTCATCGACGGGGAGCCTGCTTGGACAGTCCGCAGGCTCCTGGACATCCATCATAAGGGCCGGGGGTTCCAATATCTGGTGGACTGGGAGGGGTATGGACCTGAAGAACGCTCCTGGGTGAAGAGGAGCTTCATCCTGGACCCGGCCCTCCTGGCCGATTTCTACAAAAGACACCCGGACAAGCCAGGTCGGGCGCCAGGAGGCGCCCGTTGAGGGGGGGGGTCCTGTTGTGTGGGCCGCGGAAGAGGAGGTACTGCTGGCCCACCACCACCAGAGGGCGCCCTGCTTGGAATGCGGGCTCCAAGCACGAGAGGGCGCCAGACCCAGAAGAAGTGACAGCTGTCACTCATCGCACCAGCTGTCACTCATCTACACCACTATATAAGCCAGACTGCAACTCCACCTCCCCGCCGAGAAATCAACTACCGAAGAGGTAACTTTCTCTGCTGACTCAAATCGTTGAGTGATAATCTGAACTTCTTTTGCAGCCGTTATCCTGTGGTGTTCGTCCTTATCTGTGGGAATTGGCGTTTGGTGTGACAGCGACGGCTTCGCCTCACACCCCAAACCAGATAAGTGGTTTAAACAGGAGCTGCACGAGTGTGTGATTGGAGGTGGAGGTGCTCCCTCCTAACTGAGTGCAGACTGTGGATTACTGAGTGTGCGGATTCACACTCATTCATCTTGTCTTTGTTTTCTGCCAGCAGTACCAGGGTCGACAGCCGAAGACAGAGGCCACCTGGGGATTCGGGACTTGGCGGCTCCGGTGTTCTTCAGACCGTTGGTGGTGGAAGCCGTGTGGGACGCGGCTCCTCTCTCGTCGGGGGTCTTCTATCTTCGAGCCTGCCCACACGTCACCTGGTGTTAATTGACTTTACTGATTTTAGTTGTGTGTTGTCACAACATTAAATTGTTACTTTTTGGCTTATTCATTGTCCGTTCTTTAGCGCCCCCTGTTGTGGGTCCATGCTACGACACCTTCCCAACATGTTTATTGGGAAAACTATCATTTCTCTACTTTGATTGCAGACCCTGAAGTGGGTCTATAATCAACCGCTTCTGCAGCGGCTGTGCTTGAAGCAACGAAGCAGTGCTGCTTCGTTGGTTCTCTGCTTCGCTGCTTTTCAGAAGTGGCAAGTCCGCTTCTTAACCCCTCTCAAAGCCATTTAAAGATGTCAATCGTGAGTCACTTTTGTGTGGATTAAAGTGACTAACTGGGACTCTTGTCTTGCTGTAGGTAAGAAATGAGAATTATCCTCCGTTCCATTTGTACTGCTCCAAATGCTGTACCGCTCTCTGCCAAGTCAAGTTAGAAAGACAGACTCCGGTTGGAATTGATAACTTCAAAGCGAATTGCCGTTTTAAATCAAATGACAGCTCTTTCCAAACATTATAGTACAGACAACAAACGAGACATTTTTTTCTCCCAAAATAAGACGTCGTCTGTGTTTTATGAATTACATCCTGATGTGCGGCACAGCTGGCTGAGCTCAGCTCAGAGGTATGGGGTTACATTTGTGCCATTAATATCTGAAAGTCAATGCTTTTTACAAAAACTACAGATTTTGTTTATTTCTATTTATGTCCAGAGAGCAACGATCCAGTGATCAGTTTCATATTTATTTACTCAATAAAATGTTGTTTACATAGAAAACCTGTAAATCCTACTTTTAGTTCACAGAAAATTCTCAGGAGGTATTGATAAGGGATTCGACAACGAATCGGATCGATAAGTGGAATCGATAATAGCATCAATATTGATAAAATCTTATCAATACCCAAAATATCAGGTCACACTGTCAGTAAGTGCAAAATCTACAGAGATGCTTGAGCTCATGAGACAAAATTAGACCAATTTTTGGCACAACCTATATCTGAGTCCAAACCAAACATGAGGTATGAGATGACCTGACAGCTTAGCCCATTAAGTCATGCAGTGCAGAATTTTACTGTGTGGTAGATTTGCTGATGTTCTCCTCCCAAACACCATCTTTTCCAAAAATAGCTTATGTTATGCCATGTACAGCAGGTAGCTCAGTGGGACAGAAGTTAGACTACCAGTATGTATTCCTGGTCACACTACCTGTCTGTGTACTTGGGCAAGACACTTCAGCTGCATCATCCCAGTCCAACCCAGCTGTAAAACAGGTACCAGCCTTGGATACACGGCAAAATCACCAGTGTTAAATTAACACAGCCAGTGTCTATATATATTCCTTCCTGTCCCAGTGTGGACCCATATAGACACTGTCAGTGTTAATTTTAATGTTAATTTTACACTGGTGATTTTGCTGTGTAGGGAAGTAATTTGCAATGGATTGGCATTTGTCCATCAGCAGTTGGCAAATCTCATTCACTTCAAGCCACATAAACTCAAGATAAGCAATCGGAACCCATGTTCCTCTGGGCCTGTACAGGACTTAGGCCTTCTTACTGTTGAACAAGAAGTAGTAAGTCCTGTACAGGCCTAGAGGCCTGTTGCTTATCTCAGAGTTCCATATTGTCAAACCTCCAACCCTCAAGACAGGATGCCAGTTTGACACAAGTTACTTCCCCAGTCAAAGACGATAGAAATTTACAGCTGGGTGGACTGAGACAATGTAGATTTAGTGTCTTTTCCAACAACATGGTGGGATTCAGATCCAGCTCTTTATACTCTCAGATACCTGTTGTACTCTCTGGTTGATATCTCCTGGTGAACCAACCATGAGCAAATCCCAGATTAGGCATAACTGTTTGGAACTGCAATGGAAACATTTTCAAGTGTTGTATAACTGGTTCCAAATTGGTCATGTTTTATTGCCAGAAATGCGCTTCAACTATGGTAAAGTGAGTGGTGCCAACCATATGTACATTTACATTTTATTGTTACCAGTAGATGTTTCGGTGGAGGGGGTGGACTGAAACACTGGTATATGTCCATCAACTTATTACAGTATTTTAATTGTATTCACATCCAAGCTTTGACTACTAACATTGATTGCCTGCCTGTGGGATGACTGTCACACTTTGATGATTTAGCCTGCGTATGCCGACCGTATTAAAAACGCTGGCACATGCTGGCACACGCTGCCACACATCTAGTGATACTAGCATGGTAATCATGATTCTACATGAGAAGGGAAGGTGGAAGAAAGTATAATGCTCTGTTCAGATTAGGTACAAATGAGAATGACAAGCAGTTGGCATTTGTCACTTGATGGGTGTTTCTGGGGTGTGGCCAGCTCATTCTTATATCGCATTACGGTGCATAATGGTTAAACAGATTCTAAAAGACAAAACTTTAATTGACCATAGGTGTGCATGCAGGTGTGAATGTCTTTGTCTATCTCTATGTGGACTGATGTCCTGTCCAGGAGTGTACCCTGCCTCATGCACTATGACTACTGGGATAGACTCCAGCATCCCCCTCCCCACCTGTGACCCTTAATTGGAGTAAGTGGAGTAAGTATAGAAAATGAATGAATCAATAAATAAAGGCAAATGTTGGCTTAGTAGTTAGGACTGTTGCCTCACAGCAAGGAGGTCATTAAATTTCTTCCCACCTGTGGCCTTTCTGTGTGGAGTTTGCATGTTCTCCCTGTGGTTGTATGAGTTCCATCTGGTTGATCTGGTTTCTTCCCACATACAAAGACATGCAAGGTTAGGTGGACTGGAAATTTAAATTGTCAGTCGTGTGCATGGGTGTACCCTGCCTCACCCCCTATGACTGCTGGGATAGGCTGAACCCCCGCCTGACCATTAATTGGAGTAAGCTGGTATAGAAAATGGATGAATGAACGAATTAAAGAGTAAAACACGGAGAAAATCGACACTGTGCCTATGAGCTTTTACTCCATGATTGACTGCTCAAAGGAACCAGTGTTTGATTAATTTCGTTCAGTCAACGTCTTTTACAGTGACATTCCTGTATCACCAGTTAGCATGCTAACATCTCCATAAAATACAGTATGTTGTCAATCACTTCAGAACCATTATCTGGTTAACCTTTAGAAAATATAAGGAAAAAATGCCAAACATATTACTTTTGTCCAGAAATAAAGCTGTATTACTGTTGTGTGGGCCGCTGAAGAGGAGGTACTGCTGGCCCACCACCACCAGAGGACGCCCTGCTTGGAGTGCGGGCTCCAAGCACGAGAGGGCGCCAGACCCAGAAGAAGTGACAGCTGTCACTCATCCTCTGCACCAGCTGTCACTCGTTATCATCACTACCATAAAAGCCGGACTGCAACTCCACCTCCCCGCCGAGAAATCGACTACCAGAACCAAGGTAATTTCTCTGCTGACTAATACGCTGTCTAACTTTGTTCTGTGTGCAGTCGCATTCCTGTGAAGACCCAGAAGAGGGACAAACAGGAGCGGCACGAGTGTGTGTGATTTGGAGGTGGAGGTGCTCCCTCCTAACGGTATCTGGACTATAGATTACTGAGTGTGCGGACTCACACTCACACATCATATTTCTGCTTTCTGCCAGCAGTACCAGGGTCGACAGTCGAAGACAGAGGCCACCTGGGGACTCGGGACTTGGCGGCTCCGGTGTTCTTCAGGCCGTTGGTGGTGGAAGCCGTGTGGGACGCGGCTTCTCTCTCGTCGGGCGTCTTCTATCTTCGAGCCTGCCCACACTTCACCTGGTGTTTATTGACTGTGAAATTAAGACACGTTTCGTTGTGTAATATTACAACATTAAATTGTTACCTTTTGGCTTACTCATTGTCCGTTCATTTGCGCCCCCTGTTGTGGGTCCGTGCTACGACACCTTCCCAACAGGATTTCTCGGCCATCATCATGGACTCCGAGGGGCGTCAACTCCAGCTTGAACGGCCAATGGAAGAGCCAGGAGCGCAGGCGTCAGCGGGAGGCGGGTTGAGTGAGCTGCAGCAGATCTTACCGCCTTCAAGGCCTGGTTAGAATTTGTGACCGAGCAGAGTGTCCTCCTTAATCGGAGGGTGGAGGCTCTCACCGCCAGGGTGGAAGCGCGCGATCAGGGCGCTGCTGCAGCCACTCCTCTGGCTGGTCCTGGGCCCGTATTAGACGTTCCACTGGTCATTCAACGAACCCCCCCACCGTCCCCTGAAGCATACATAAGCCCTCCGGAACCGTATGGGGGCTGTGTCGAGATGTGCGCGGACTTCCTCATGCAGTGTTCGCTCGTCTTTTCACAGCGCCCCGTCATGTACGCATCAGACGCTAGCCGGGTGGCTTATGTTATTAATTTGCTTCGAGGAGAGGCACGCGCATGGGCTACGGCGCTTTGGGAGCAGAATTCACGGCTCCTAACGTCTTATACTGGGTTTGTACGGGAATTCAAACAAGTGTTTGATCATCCCAACAGAGGCGAGACCGCTTCGAACGTGCTGCTGTCGATGAGACAGGGGCGCCGTAGCGCAGCCGAGTATGCAGTCGGCTTCCGCATCGCGGCAGCGAGGTCCGGCTGGAATAACGTTGCGCTCCGCGCCGCCTTTGTAAATGGACTGTCCCCGGTCCTCAAGGAGCACCTACTGGCCAAGGAGGAACCGCGGGAATTTGACGGGCTGATCGATTTGGTTATACGTTTAGACAACCGTTTAAGCGAGCATCGTCGGGAGCAGGCCGGGAGGCATGACCGGGCACGAGTCGTCCCTCCCCCTTCCGGTTCCGACAAGGTGACGTCGTCCCCACGCTTCACTGCCAGAGAGCTCCGTGTGGCTACAGCTCCCCCTGCTGAGGAGGCTAGGGACACGAGTAGGGCCAAATTAAAGTCAAACATCAGACAAAGGAGGCTGGCCCACGGGGAGTGTTTCGTCTGCGGCTCTTGCGAGCACATGCAGAGGGACTGCCCTAAAACGGTCAAACTACAACGCCCGTCCTTAGAAACTGGGCTAAGGGTGGGTCATAACACGCACGCGGGAAAACCCCGCAAATCTGCACGAATCCCAGTAACAATCCTTTGTGGGGATTTAACCCTTCATGCCCCAGCACTGATAGACACAGGGTCTGAAGGGAATCTGCTGGACAGCAGATGGGTAAAGGAAGTAGGGCTCCCTCTGGTGGCTCTGCCGGCACCATTGCAGGTGCGAGCACTAGATGGCACCCTTCTTCCATTAATCACACATCAGACACAACCAGTGACTTTGGTTGTGTCTGGGAATCACAGGGAGGAGATAGTGTTCCATGTAACACCTTCTACCTCCCGAGTGATTTTGGGCTTTCCATGGATGGTGAAGCACAATCCCCGGATTGATTGGCCGTCTGGGGTTGTGACGCAGTGGAGCGAAACCTGCCACCGGGAGTGCTTAGGATCCTCGGTTCCTCCCGGCACTACGGCTAATGAGGAGGTCAAAGTTCCCCCCAATCTATCGGCGGTGCCAAAGGAGTACCACGATCTTGCTGACGTTTTCAGCAAAGATCTGGCACTCACTCTTCCCCCGCACCGACCGTATGATTGTGCCATCGATTTGGTCCCGGGCGCTGAGTACCCGTCCAGGAGGCTGTACAACCTCTCACGTCCGGAACGCGAATCAATGGAGACCTACATCCGGGACTCCTTAGCTGCCGGGCTGATCCGGAACTCCACCTCCCCGATGGGTGCTGGTTTCTTTTTTGTGGGCAAGAAAGACGGCGGACTCCGTCCATGCATTGATTACAGAGGGCTGAACGAGATCACGGTTCGCAACCGATACCCGTTACCTCTGTTAGATTCAGTGTTCACGCCCCTGCATGGAGCCCAAATTTTCACAAAATTGGATCTTAGAAACGCGTACCACCTGGTTCGGATCCGGAAGGGAGACGAATGGAAGACGGCATTCAACACCCCGTTAGGTCATTTTGAGTACCTGGTCATGCCGTTCGGCCTCACTAACGCCCCCGCGACGTTCCAAGCTTTGGTAAATGACGTCTTGCGGGACTTCCTGCATCGGTTCGTCTTCGTATATCTGGACGATATACTCATCTTTTCCCCGGACCCTGAGACCCATGTCCAGCATGTACGTCAGGTCCTACAGCGGTTGTTGGAGAACCGGCTGTTTGTGAAGGGCGAGAAGTGCGAGTTCCACCGCACTTCTTTGTCCTTCCTGGGGTTCATCATCTCCTCCAACTCCGTCGCCCCTGATCCGGCTAAGGTTGCGGCGGTGAGAGATTGGCCCCAACCAACAAGCCGCAGGAAACTACAGCAGTTCCTAGGCTTTGCAAATTTCTACAGGAGGTTCATTAAAGGTTACAGTCAGGTAGTTAGCCCCCTGACTGCCCTGACCTCCACCAAGGTCCCCTTCGCCTGGTCGGATCGGTGCGAAGCCGCGTTCCAGGAGTTGAAACGCCGGTTCTCGACTGCACCAGTTCTGGTGCAGCCTGATCCTGATCGCCAGTACATAGTAGAGGTGGACGCCTCTGACTCAGGGATAGGAGCCGTGCTGTCCCAGAGCGTGGAGGCTGATAAAGGCCTCCATCCTTGTGCCTTTTATTCCCGCAGGTTGACCCCAGCTGAACGGAACTATGACGTCGGCAATCGGGAACTTCTTGCGGTGAAGGAGGCTCTTGAAGAGTGGAGACACCTGCTGGAGGGGGCATCGTTGCCCTTCACAGTTTTCACTGACCATCGGAACCTGGAGTACATCCGGACCGCCAAGCGGCTGAACCCCAGGCAAGCCCGCTGGTCTCTGTTCTTCGGGCGCTTTGACGTCCAGATCACGTATCGCCCCGGGACCAAGAACCAAAAACCAGATGCATTGTCCCGGGTACACGAAGAAGAAGCCAAAGCGGGGCTGTCGAACCCCACCGAGACCATCATCCCTGAGTCCACTGTCGTGGCCACCCTCACCTGGGACGTGGAGAAGACCGTCCGGGAGGCCCTGACAAGGAGCCCGGACCCGGGGACTGGCAACACGAACAGACTGTACGTCCCACCAGAGGCAAGAGCTGCCGTATTGGACTTCTGTCACGGGTCCAAGCTCTCCTGTCATCCCGGAGTGCGTAGGACCGTGGCAGTAGTCCAGCAGCGCTTCTGGTGGGCGTCCCTGGAAACCAACGTCCGGCACTACGTCCAGGCCTGTACCATCTGCGCCAGGGGCAAGGCAGACCATCGGAGGACGACGGGACTCCTCCAGCCCCTGCCGGTGCCTCATCGTCCCTGGTCTCACATCGGCCTGGACTTCATCACGGGCCTCCCGCCGTCCCAGGGCAACACCGTTATTCTCACGATAGTGGACCGGTTCTCCAAGGCGGCCCACTTCGTGGCCCTCCCGAAGCTCCCGACAGCCCAGGAGACGGCAGACCTTCTTGTCCACCACGTCATGCGGCTGCATGGGATACCATCAGACATTGTATCAGATCGTGGTCCCCAGTTCTCTTCGCAGGTGTGGAAGAGTTTCTGTAAGGAGCTGGGGGCCACCGTGAGTCTCTCGTCCGGGTACCACCCCCAGACCAACGGCCAGGCAGAGCGGGCTAACCAGGAGTTGGAACAGGCCCTTCGCTGCGTCACCTCCGCGCACCCGGCGGCCTGGAGTCACCATCTGGCCTGGATCGAGTATGCCCATAACAGCCAAGTCTCGTCTGCTACCGGCCTCTCCCCTTTTGAGGCATGTTTGGGGTTCCAGCCCCCATTGTTCCCGCTGGTGGAGGGAGAGGTCGGTGTGCCCTCGGTCCAGGCCCACCTCAGGAGGTGCCGCCGGGTGTGGCGGACCGCCCGCTCTGCCCTGTTAAAAGCCCGGACGAGGGCCAAGACCCATGCGGACCGCCGACATTCCCCGGCCCCAACATACCAGCCCGGGCAGGAGGTGTGGCTCTCGACCAAGGACATCCCTTTGTGTGTCGACTCCCCAAAACTAAAGGACAGATTCATCGGACCCTTTCGTATCCTCAAGATCATCAACCCGGCCGCAGTGAAGCTTCAACTCTCGGCTTCACTGCGGATTCACCCTGTCTTTCATGTTTCCCGTCTCAAACCACACCACACCTCGCCCCTCTGTACTCCGGGACCTACGCCGCCTCCTGCCCGGCTCATTGACGGGGAGCCTGCCTGGACAGTCCGCAGGCTCCTGGACGTCCGTCGTAAGGGCCGGGGTTTCCAATATCTGGTGGACTGGGAGGGGTATGGACCTGAAGAACGCTCCTGGGTGAAGAGGAGCTTCATCCTGGACCCGGCCCTCCTGGCCGAACTCTACACAAGACATCCGGACAAGCCTGGTCGGACGCCAGGAGGCGCCCGTTGAGGGGGGGGGTCCTGTTGTGTGGGCCGCTGAAGAGGAGGTACTGCTGGCCCACCACCACCAGAGGGCGCCCTGCTTGGAGTGCGGGCTCCAAGCACGAGAGGGCGCCAGACCCAGAAGAAGTGACAGCTGTCACTCATCCTCTGCACCAGCTGTCACTCGTTATCATCACTACCATAAAAGCCGGACTGCAACTCCACCTCCCCGCCGAGAAATCGACTACCAGAACCAAGGTAATTTCTCTGCTGACTAATACGCTGTCTAACTTTGTTCTGTGTGCAGTCGCATTCCTGTGAAGACCCAGAAGAGGGACAAACAGGAGCGGCACGAGTGTGTGTGATTTGGAGGTGGAGGTGCTCCCTCCTAACGGTATCTGGACTATAGATTACTGAGTGTGCGGACTCACACTCACACATCATATTTCTGCTTTCTGCCAGCAGTACCAGGGTCGACAGTCGAAGACAGAGGCCACCTGGGGACTCGGGACTTGGCGGCTCCGGTGTTCTTCAGGCCGTTGGTGGTGGAAGCCGTGTGGGACGTGGCTTCTCTCTCGTCGGGCGTCTTCTATCTTCAAGCCTGCCCACACTTCACCTGGTGTTTATTGACTGTGAAATTAAGACACGTTTCGTTGTGTAATATCACAACATTAAATTGTTACCTTTTGGCTTACTCATTGTCCGTTCATTTGCGCCCCCTGTTGTGGGTCTGTGCTACGACACCTTCCCAACAATTACATCATATTTCGCCATTTTCAATTATTTTGTTCGATGAAGCAACCACAATACATCACACTGCTTTCACTCGAGTGGCAGTTGAGGTGTCACATCACTCAGCTGTTGCATAAAATAGACTTCTCGTCTATTTTGGCCCCGTGTCGCTCGCGGTGTAGTGACCACTTGCCTCTTGTCACTGTAAAACGCAAACTCGGATTGAAAATGAATGGCAGTCCATCACTTTGCCTCCCTTGCTTGCAGCTTATGTGACCAAGTGGTAAGAGGCAGAGAGAGAAAAGACGATGAAAAGGTAGAGACAGAGATGGAATAGCAGCAGGTGAGCAGTGGTTGTTGCATGAGATTTTGCAGGAGAGCAGTTCCAAGTTGCTCTCGATAAGACTCGAGTAGGAAATTGCAATATTGGACCAGTGTGTCAGGTGGAATACTAAGAGACTGTCTCTGTCTCCTCTGTTTCATTCTCTCTATATAGGTCATCAGCAGAGGACAGTGTACCACTGAAATTCCAAATGCACTGGTTTTATGATTATTACCACAGTATTAAATTTTTTAATAGTCATAAAAACTGTGCAATTACAAAGCATGGCTTTCTGTCTGTGTATTGCATACTGATCATATCACATAGTCAGCAGGAAAATCAGACAGATGATGTTGTAAGAGGTTATTAGTCATTGATCAAAAAATAAATTTTTCACCGTAGATGAGAAGGCATTAAATAAAGGCTCTTCAGATGAACCATCATTCTGAGCACATTTTGTTGTGTTTGTTACCTTTTAGTTTCTTGTGACTCTTCAAATGAATGTTTCTCATCAACCAGAATGTCAAAGTAGGCAGCAGGGGGCAGTGCTGATCTCTGCAAGGCAAACACACACACACACACACACACACACTCACACACACACATTAAATCATGCATTTGTTCCAGAGCTCATTTCCAAAAACGACTACTTACTCGAGCCATGTGATAGTGAGTCAGCCTTGAACTTGGTGTTTAATCTTTCCCCGTCTGTTTCAGTACCCATTGGGGATAGTTTAACATTCTAAACAGTGACCATCAAACACACTTTGCGGGTGGGGGGAGGCTCAGATGCCAGCATGATTCTGCCAAACTGCTCACTGACCATCTTGTTAAGATGGCAAAATTTGAAATATGCTGCATCATTTCAGCATCTTAATCAGTTTAACAGTCAAGTTCAATTTACATCTACTTCTTGCATGTCAATGAGCATTTCTCACATTTAAGCTGTTGAAGATTAGAGCATCCCCAGGTTGCAAAATGCACAGCGGCTGTGACCTTGGCCTCATGAGCATTAAAAGGGCATGGAATGCTTCAAACATCTGAACATTTCAGGTTGCTATGCCAAAAGCATTTTCCAATGGCTCAGCAATATGACAGAGTTAAGATACTGCAGTGACAACTATCTAGCAAATTGGTAGACAGCAGCTAAAAGGAAACTAGATTGATATCAGCCATAAAACTAGTAGCTAGATAGATAGCTAAACAACTAGCAGGTACAAATTTTGCAACTAGATAAGGGGTCAACAGGCCCTTGATAGCTGGCAACTAGAGCGTTGGCATCTGGATAGATAGGAGGTGAAAGCTAGATAGATTGTTACTGTTGTGTGGGCAGGGCGCCCTGCCTGAAGTGCGGGCTTCAGGCAGGAGAGGGCGCCGGAGCAACCGGGAGTGACAGCTGACAGCATCACTGCCCACCATTAACTGTTTTCTGCCCTGCAAGCAGTACCTGATCTGACAGCTGGAGACGGTGGCCACCTGGGGATTTGGGACTTGGCGGCTCCAGTGTGTTCCAGGTTCGGTGGCAGTGGAAATCGTGTGGGGCCCGGCTCTTCTCTGGACGGTTGTCTCCTACCCTCGAGCCTGCCCACACGTCACCCTTGTATATTTGTAATCCAAATTCTGTATCTGTCTGTATTCCGTTGTGCACGTTTCACAACAGTAAAGTGTTGTTATTTTTTGACTCATCCATTGTCCGTTCATTTACGCCCCCTGTTGTGGGTCCGTGTCACTACACTTTCCCAACAGTTGCTAGATAGTGATGGCCAAATGAGGCCTCATGAAGTATTTGGTGGTTTTGCAGAACACTTAGGGTGGCATTTTCTTTTCAAAAAACCTTATAGCACCCCAGTGTTATAGAAAAAGAAAATAATTCACCTTTCTGATTTTCCTCAGGGAGTTTTGGTGACTGCTGTCCATTGGCACACTGACAGGGTTGTACCGATCAGCCTATTTTGTACTCAATTACAGTGTAATTGTTTTATACAATTAAGGACCCCACAATAGAGAACAACACAGCAAGATGAGAAAACCTGACTTTATTCATCGAGGACAAGCAGGCAAGGGTCTGCATGCAGAGAAGGTCGTCCACAGGGTGACAGTGTCCATAAAGGGCAAACCAGAGAGATATTAAAACTAAGCAAAAACAACACACACACACACACACAGGCAGAAGGTCCAGGAAAATAAATTAAAAGTATCAGTGGAAAAGAGAGAACATGACTGTGATATACATGCCCTCTAACAGCAAGAAGTAGTCGGACACACCCAAATCCACTTGCGCTTTGGGTTTTAGACTGTGCACTTTAGATGGCAAAGATAAAACCCTTTGTCTCTAAAGCATGGTTTACACATAGACGGTTTTGTCGGCGAGTAGTATGTAGACCGAAGTTTGCGGTAGTTCCAGCTGTTTTGGCGGTGGAAAGGGGCGGAGCATTTCGCCGGCATTTTGACTGCCGTACTAGCTGCAAATACGCGGATAAAACGCCGCTAAATCTGCCGAATAAAGCGACGTTTTGACGCTGTAGCATCCGGCACACGTCAGGCAACGGGGGTTAATACCCAGTTCTATCCTTTACAATCGCAGGTTAAGACGTGCATGAGAACGGCGGTGTTCTGCTGCTGCTGATAATGCCCTGTGTAGCGCTGGATTTATCCAGGCAAATCCTGCGTTACTCCAGGAACTTTTGCATATAGGCACTGCCCCCAGAGTATAATAGGCTGAAGCAGCAGGAATACATTCCTCTGTCACTGCAGGGGGAGGGAGATCATACTCAGCCTTTTCTCCTTCCTTTTCCCCTCCTCAACGTGTTGTTCCGTCTCCACCACAGGGCTACCCTCTGCTTCTGAACCAGACCTCTTGGGAAGTCCTTGCCGCTGCCAATTTTCTTTTAGGAGGCATACTGGAGCTTCTCTGCAAAAATATCTGGAGCTGGCCGCGAGTGGGAGGCCTGCATGCAGCGCGCTAGCGTTTTTATATTGACCGCTGCCTATCGGCCGTTTGGAACGCTGTTAACCAGGAGGTGGCGTTTAGAACGGCGTAATGTCCGCTAGCGCTGCCGTTTTGTCTGCCTCTGTCGCCAGTTAAAACGCCCTTGAGGACGCCGATGTGGGCTCTATCGCCATTTTACACGCCGTTGATTAGGGATACAATGCCAGCCGCCAATTACGGCGGTGTAAACTGCGGCACTACAGGAAGGGGCAGGATGAAATGGCAATTAAAAAGTATCAAATGCCGTTGTTCACGTTGTCTCCGTCGTCACACGAATTCTCCTGGAGCGCTCCCGGAATTATTCCACATATTGAATAATTTTTTTCGACGATTCCCGGTAAAGCCGGAACTAAGCCACGCCCCCTAGTGCTGGCGTTAACAACGGCGTTTGATCCTTAAGACAGCCAAAAACTCTTCCGGGATGCTTCCGGGAGCTCTTACCGTCTATGTGTAAACGGGGCTTAAGTGAGAAGTGAGTGTGACTGGAGCATGTTCAACACAGTCCACATGACTGAGCCCACATCAAACCACATTGAAAGTCAGAAAATTGACCGTTGGCTCCCTGTGTTTCATGCTTTAAAGGAACACTTTAGCAGAATCAAATGTGCTTACCTGCAGGCATCTATTAATTACAACACAGGCTCCATTTACATGCCGTTAACATTCCGGATAAGGTCAATAGTCTGGTTTCTGAATCATTAGGAATAACCCGTTTACATGCTTAAGCAGACAGAGTTACTCCTGTGTACAGTAGTGTTCAGAATAATAGTAGTGCTATGTGACTAAAAAGATTAATCCAGGTTTTGAGTATTTTTTTTTATTGTTAAATGGGAAACAAGGTACCAGTAGATTCAGTAGATTCTCAGAAATCCAACAAGACCAAGCATTCATGATATGCACACTCTTAAGGCTATGAAATTGGTCTATTAGTAAAAAAAAAGTAGAAAAGGGGGTGTTCACAATAATAGTAGTGTGGCATTCAGTCAGTGAGTTCTTCAGTTTTGTGGAATAAACAGGTGTGAATCAGGTGCATGCTCGCCACGGCAGATATTGGCAGTATTGGCATACATCCAGGTATTGAGTATATTTCTTATTGTTACATGGGAAACAAGGTACCAGTAGATTCAGTAGATTCTCACAAATCCAACAAGACCAAGCATTCATGATATGTACAATCTTAAGGCTATGAAATTGGGCTATTAGTAAAAAAAAAGTAGAAAAGGGGGTGTTCACAATAATAGTAGCATCTGCCGTTGATGCTCCAAACTCAAAACTATTATGTTCAAACTGCTTTTTTTAGCAATCCTGTGAATCACTAAACTAGTGTTTACACTCAACAAAAATATAAACGCAACACTTTTGGTTTTGCTCCCATTTTGTATGAGATGAACTCAAAGATCTAAAACTTTTTCCACATACACAATATCACCATTTCCCTCAAATATTGTTCACAAACCAGTCTAAATCTGTGATAGTGAGCACTTCTCCTTTGCTGAGATAATCCATCCCACCTCACAGGTGTGCCATATCAAGATGCTGATTAGACACCATGATTAGTGCACAGGTGTGCCTTAGACTGTCCACAATAAAAGGCCACTCTGAAAGGTGCAGTTTTGTTTTATTGGGGTGGGGGGGATACCAGTCAGTATCTGGTGTGACCACCATTTGCCTCATGCAGTGCAACACATCTCCTTCGCATAGAGTTGATCAGGTTGTCAATTGTGGCCTGTGGAATGTTGGTCCACTCCTCTTCAATGGCTGTGCGAAGTTGCTGGATACTGGCACGAACTGGTACACGCTGTCGTATACGCCGGTCCAGAGCATCCCAAACATGCTCAATGGGTGACATGTCCAGTGAATATGCCGGCCATGCAAGAACTGGGACATTTTCAGCTTCCAAGAATTGTGTACAGATCCTTGCAACATGGGGCCGTGCATTATCCTGCTGCAACATGAGGTGATGTTCTTGGATGTATGGCACAACAATGGGCCTCAGGATCTTGTCATGGTATCTCTGTGCATTCAAAATGCCATCAAATTGCACCTGTGTTCTTCGTCCATAACAGACGCCTGCCCATACCATAACCCCACTGCCACCATGGGCCACTCGATCCACAACATTGACATCAGAAAACCGCTCACCCACACGACGCCACACACGCTGTCTGCCATCTGCCCTGAACAGTGTGAACCGGGATTCATCCGTGAAGAGAACACCTCTCCAACGTGCCAAACACCAGCGAATGTGAGCATTTGCCCACTCAAGTCGGTTACGACGACGAACTGGAGTCAGGTCGAGACCCCGATGACGATGACGAGCATGCAGATGAGCTTCCCTGAGACGGTTTCTGACAGTTTGTGCAGAAATTCTTTGGTTATGCAAACCGATTGTTTCAGCAGCTGTCCGAGTGGCTGGTCTCAGACGATCTTGGAGGTGAACATGCTGGATGTGGAGGTCCTGGGCTGGTGTGGTTACACGTGGTCTGCGGTTGTGAGGCTGGTTAGATGTACTGCCAAATTCTCTGAAACGCCTTTGGAGACGGCTTATGGTAGAGAAATGAACATTCAATACATGAGCAACAGCTCTGGTTGACATTCCTGCTGTCAGCATGCCAATTGCACGCTCCCTCAAATCTTGCAACATCTGTGGCATTGTGCTGTGTGATAAAACTGCACCTTTCAGAGTGGCCTTTTATTGTGGGCAGTCTAAGGCACACCTGTGCACTAATCATGGTGTCTAATCAGCATCTTGATATGGCACACCTGTGAGGTGGGATGGATTATCTCAGCAAAGGAGAAGTGCTCACTATCACAGATTTAGACTGGTTTGTGAACAATATTTGAGGGAAATGGTGATATTGTGTATGTGGAAAAAGTTTTAGATCTTTGAGTTCATCTCATACAAAATGGGAGCAAAACCAAAAGTGTTGCGTTTATATTTTTGTTGAGTGTAGTTGTATAACCACAGTTTTTCATGATTTCTTAACATCTGCAAGGCATTAATTTTGTTGGTTTGGAACCAAGATTTTGCTTGTTTACTAGTGTGCTTGGGGTCATTGTCTTGTTGAAACATCCATTTCAAGGGCATGTCCTCTTCAGCATAAGGCAACATGACCTCTTCAAGTATTTTGACATATCAAAACTGATCCATGATACCTGGTATGCGATATATAGGACACACATGGCCATATCATGATACTTGCACCACCATGCTTCACTGTCTTCACTGTGAACTGTGGCTTGAATTCAGAGTTTGGGGGTCGTCTCACAAACTGTCTGCGGCCCTTGGACCCAAAAAGAACAATTTTACTCTCATCAGTCCACAAAATATTCCTCCATTTCTCTTTAGGCCAGTTGATGTGTTCTTTGGCAAATTATAACCTCTTCTGCACGTCTTTTATTTTTATTTAACTTTGCGGGGGATTCTTGCAAATAAATTAGCTTCACACAGGCGTCTTCTTACTGTCACCGCACTTACAGGTAACTCCAGACTGTCTTTGATCATCCTGGAGCTGATCAGTGGATGAGCGTTTGCTATTCCAATTATTCTTCTATCCATTTTGATGGTTGTTTTCCATTTTCTTCCACGCGTCTCTGGTTTTTTTGTCCATTTTAAAGCATTGGAGATCATTGTAGATGAACAGCCTATAATTTTTTGCACCTGCGTATAAGTTTTCCCTCTCCAATCAACTTTTTAATCAAACTATGCTGTTCTTCTGAACAATGTCTTGAACGTCCCATTTTCCTCAGGCTTTCAAAGAGAAAAGCATGTTCAACAGGTGTTGGCTTCATCCTTACATAGGGGACACCTGATTCACACCTGTTTGCTCCACAAAATTGACGAACTCACTGACTGAATGCCACACTACTATTATTGTGAACACCCCCTTTTCTACTTTTTTTTTTACTAATAGCCCAATTTCATAGCCTTAAGAGTGTGCACATCATGAATGCTTGGTCTTGTTGGATTTGTGAGAATCGACTGAATCTACTGGTACCTTGTTTCCCATGTAACAATAAGAAATATACTCAAAATTTGGATTAATCTTTTTAGCCACATTGCACTACTATTATTCTGAACACTACTGTACATAGTCATTGGTATCATTTGGAATATCCCCATCTAAACAGTGATGCACGTCTTTCACCGGTGTTTGATTTGGTCTGGCATTTGTGCAAATCCTGCTTCGCGTAACTTTTCGGCCACCTTCTTGTAAATGTCGCTATCTCGGTACTTTCTACTGTCAATAAAATACATTATATTCATGTCTTTCACGATACTAATGAAGTACTTGGTTTCCTCCTCACTCCAAAAGTGTGGTGCTGTGCTGCCGCATCTGGATTTCCCCATGCTTGTTTACTTCTGCTTCTGTGGTGTCCGGTGGGTTGCGTGCGGTGCAGTAGTAGTAGTTGCCATACTCAAAAGACCAGGATTCCTTGTGGATAGGACATGCGCAGAAAAATGTTCCTTTCTCCTCCCTCAAAGCATTCTGGGGTTGAACAACAGTGTTTGGGGTGAAGGTACGAGTGCAAACCCAGTGATTCAGAATATCCCACAAGTGTGCCACGGGTCTGTCGCACATCCTCCCCGTGTCACAGGAACCCATCCTTAACCGGCTCAGTCGACTCATGAACATTTAAACGTCTGACTATGTTCCATATTGTCAAACCAACATGCCAGTGGTGTATTCACAAAGAGTTTCAGTGAGGTGTGCTATGGCAAATTTCAAATTTTATCACTTGCTTTTATAGGCCCTTCATACCCCAACAAAACTGCCACTCCTATGTTGTTGTTCGGTATTCTTTACCAGGGCTCTCAACGAGGTCGATATTTGCCTCTGAAGAAGGTGGCTGGTTTCTTTCAGTAACAACAACAAAGGAGGGTCTGTTCTATCTCACCATTCACCTCGACTCCAAGTATGTTTCATTTTCAATTTCATTCATATTGTCCATGCAAATTGCGAATGATAATATTTTAGCATAACATTAATTTGGAGGTCAAAGTCAGTTGAGGTTATTGAATCATCATCATCATCAAAAAAAGAAAAGAAAAAAAATGTAACAACTTTGAAACAAGAGTACTGTGCTCATAGGGTGAAAAAATTCCTAAAATTTTAGCTTGGGGAAAAAAAAAATTAAGGTCAAAGTCCTGTTAGAAGTGGCTTTTCAGAAGCTAAATTAGATGTGATTAATTGTCAGGAGTATGTATTTAGTTCATGCACTTGAATAATAGTTTTTTGTGGTACCGTCACGTTTTTTCTTCACCTTTTTTGGTTTCTGAACCTCCATGCTGATGTAAATAAATCCATAACAGAAAAATGAGTGACTGAGGCACTTTTGATTGAGATATAATGCAACATATACACCAAATGGGCTTTTCAATATTAAATTCAAAAGTCCACAAAATCCAAAATTGAGATCAGATCCCGCTGAAACTTTGTCAGGTGATAGTGAGTTCCAGTCTGCACCTCACTTTCAAATATGAGAGTGATCGGGGCATGTTTAATTAAGATATAATGTAAAATATACATTAAATTTGATTTTCAATCTTAAGTTTAATGGCCACATCTAGAATCTGGATAAGATCTGGATCAAACTTTGTTAGTTGATAAAGGATACCATCCTATATAATGCATTCAAAGATGAAAGAAATTTGATCTTTCTGGACAGAGGATGATTTTTTGAAAATTTGTTCAATGTTAAAGGATAGGGATTTTTAAAATTTTCCAAGATTTTTCCTGACTTTGACTTTTGACCTAAGATGTTTAAAATTGAAGGTATTTTGAACCATTCTTCTTTACAAAACATCTCAGGTTTGTTGGTTTCTGAGCATGTACAGCCCACTTAAAATCACACCACAGATTTTTAATAATATTCAGGTCTGGGGACTGAAATGGCCATTCCAGAACATTGTACTTGTTCCTCTGCATGGATGCTTAGTAGATTTTGAGCAGTGTTTAGGGTCATTGTCTTGTTGAAAGATCCAGCCCCGGCGCAACTTCAACTTTGTCACTGATTCTTGAACATTCTTCTCACAAATCTGCTGATATTGACTGGAATCTATGTGACCCTCAACTTTAACAAGTTTCCCAGTACCTGCACTGGCCCCACAGCATGATGGAGCCACCTCCAAATTTTATTGTAGGTAGCAAGTGTTTTTCTTGGAATGCTGTGCTCTTTTTCAGCCATGCATAACGCCCCTTGTTATGTCCAAATAACTCAATTTTAGTTTCATCAGTCCACAACACCTTATTCCAAAATGAAATTGGCTTGTCCAAATGTGCTTTAGCATACCTCAAGCGACTCTGTGGCGTGTACGCAGAAAAGGCTTCCTTTGCATTACTCTCTCATCTAGCATCTTCTTGTGCAAAGTGTGCTGTATAGTTGAATGATGCACAGAGACACTATCTGCAGCAAGATCATGTTGCAGATAGTGTCTTTGGAGCAGGTCTGTGGGTTGACTATGACTGTTCTCACCATCCTTCGCTTCAGCTTATCTGAGATATTTCTTGGCCTGCCACTTCAAGCCTTAACTAGTACTGTGTCTGTGGTCTTCCATTTCCTCACTATGTTCCTCACAGTGGAAACTGACTGTTGTGAAAGTGTAGTGACACGGACCCACAACAGGGGGCGCAAATGAACGGTCAATAGATGAGCCAAAAAGTAACAATTTAATGTTGTGAAGGTGCACAATGAATATACAGACAATCTCAGAATATGATTACAGTCAATCCACAAAGGTGACGTGTGGGCAGGCTCGAGGATAGAAGACACCTGTCCTGAGAAGAGCCGGAACCACACGATTTCCGCCGCCACCGAACCTGGTGAATACTGGAGCCGCCAAGTCCCAAATTCCCAGGTGATCACCGTCCCCGACTGTCGGATCTGGTACTGTTGGCGAAGAACAAAGACAGTCAAGTGTGGGTGTGTGTACACCCCATAACAACAACGGTGGGAATGCCACCTCCACCTCTAACACAATATTCTGCAGAGTACCGCAGTGATTCCTCAGGGGAAAAGAGTGCCGTCCAGCACTCACTCAGCTTCCACAGACAGAGGGACCGGTACTCCTGCAAACACTCACAATATACAGATTATATTGTAAAACACAAACGGCTGAGTCTATTACCTCCAAAGAAGTACGATATCTCGGCGATGAGGTGGAGATGATGTCTGGGTTTTATGGAGTGCGATGATGAAGAACGAGTGACAGCTGTCAGGAATTAATGAGTGACAGCTGTCACTCCCGGCTGTGTCCGTGGTGGCAGCGCCCTCTCGTGCCTGAAGCCCGCACTTCAGGCAGGGCGCCCTCTGGTGGTGGGCCAGCAGTACCTCCTCTTCTGGCGGCCCACACAACACTGACAGCTGAAATCTCTGACATAGCTTTTTGTATCTTTCCCCTAAACCATGACGTTGAACAATCTTTGTTTTCAGGTCATTTGAGAGTTGTTTAGAGGCTTCCATGTTGCCACTCATTAGAAGAGATGCAAAGAGGAGAAACATTTGCAAATGGCCACCTTAAATACCCTTTCTCATGATTGGCTTGGACTGTGTAAGGAGGTCAAGGGTCAGTGAGCTTAATAAACCAATTTTATGTTCCAATAATTAGTGCCAAATGTATTCAAATCAATAAAATGACAAAATGCCCAAATTTATGCACCTGGCTAATTTTGTTTAAATAATTATTGCATACTTTCTGTAAATACTACAAATTTTATTGCACCTCTCAAATATTAGTGTGTTCATCTGCTATATGATATATTTAACTGAAATTTGTGATCCAGACAACCAATGATTTGTAAAGGAAATCATGAAAATTATCAGGGGTGCACAAATTTTTGGATACAACTCTATATGTGACCAGCAAGTCTTGTCTGTGTGGCCATGATATGTACAAATCAAGCCACTTCATACAAGGAGTATTAACTAACTTTACTCATTTTTTATTGTGATCAACTTAGCAATTTTCAACTGCTGCTCCTCTGTGTACAAAATTTGCCAACACATGTATAAGGAGATAGCTGTTGTTGAGGTTAAGAAGTCTCTTTACTGCTTGTTTCCAAATGTAAGGACACTCGAGGTGCAGCATTTCAAGGTCTTGGAGTGGCCTGGCCAGTCTCCAGACCTGAACTCAACAGAAAATCTTTGGAGGGAGCTGAAACTCCAAACCTGAAAGATCTAGAGAAGATTTGTATGGAAGAGTGGCCCAAAATCCCTTCTGCAGTGTGTGCAAACCTGGTGAAAAACTACAGGAAACCTTTGACCTCTGTAATTGCAAACAAAGGCTACTGTACCAAATATTAACATTGATTTTCACAGGTGTTGAAATACTTATTTGCAGCAGTAATATACAAATAAATTATTTTAAAAAAATCATACATTGTGATTTACGGATTTTTTTTTTTTTTTTTTAGATTATGTCTCACAGTGGTCATGCACCTAAGATGAAAATTTCAGACCCCTCCATGATTTCTAAGTGGGAGAACTTGCAACATCACAGGGTTCAAAGCTTCAAAGGTTCAAAAAGTTTATTGTCATATGTACAGTAAGAAACGTATTTCCCTGTGCAATGAAATTCTCTTCTTTGCTGCTCTCACCGGGTGTCTATAATAATAGTCAAAATAGGCATTAAAAAAAAAAAAAGCATTAAAAGCATTAAGCATTAAAAATCACAGGGTGTTCAAATACTTATTTTCCTCACTGTAAATTTCCAACCTGATCTTATGACAAGTTCATGATGCTATCACAAAAAGGTATTTAATCTATAGGGTACTGCAGTCTCTTTGAGGGCGGGTGTAAAAGGGGTAAAATATGACAACATGACATAATTTCTCTACTTCTGGGCAAACTACACACAAACAAAGTGAAAACGCAAAGAAAAAAGGAGAGTGCACATGTGTTATGGTTTGTTTATGATCTGGAGCCCATTATGTTGAGGCAGTTTTGCAGGCGAGAGAACGGAGCTATTCTGGTTAGCTGTGTAGGCTACCACTTACCGACATGACGTTTCCTACTCCCCTCGTCATCACTTCTCTACTGGGAACCGGGAAAACCGCTTTTCCGCTTCGGTGATTGCAGCCGAAAACAACACAGTATACCATTTGTCTGTGTGAAGTTATGCTGTCTAATATTGCACAATGGAGTGGAGTTCCCCTTAAGTGTTTCAAATCCCGCAATATCACATTGGGTTCAAATGAAAATGTGGTATCCTATTAGTTCATGATGCAACCATGAATTGTATTACATTTTCATGATGGTATAACGAAATTTGGCATGACACAAGTGGTCATTGGAGTTGATGTTAAAAATAGTGAAAATGTGATGCATTTTTTGACAAAATCACAAAACATTAGACTGGGCTGGAAATAGTATGTCACTTGTTTTTTCCAACAGTGTCTTCCAGGAAGGCAGCACAGTGGCTTGGTGGTTAGCACTGTTGCCTCACAGCGAGAAGGTCATGGATTCAATTCCCGCCTGGGGCCTTTCTGTGTGGAGTTTGCATGTTCTCCCCATGTTTGCATGGGTTTCCTCCGGGTGCTTCGGTTTCCTCCCACATCCAAAGACATGTGGGTTAGGTGGATTGGAATCTTTAAATTGTCTGTAGGTGTGCGAGTGGGTGTGACTGTGTTTGTTTGTCTATTTGTGGCCCTGCGACAGACTGGCGTCCTGTCCTGGGTGTACTCCGCCTCGCCCTCCTTGACTGCTGGGATAGGCTCCAGCTCCCTGCGACCTTTGATTGGACTAAGTGGTTGAAGATGAGTGTGTGTGTTCCAGGAATCCAGATCCAATCTGATGATGCTACTGAGGCCGTAACACTGAGCCCAAACACTCAATATTTTAACTGGTAACACATCTTGAGGAAGATATTGATTGGAACCCACTGTTCCACAAATAGCATTTCATGCTGCCCCCCTTACTGATTTTGCTTATGGACAAATTCAGACTGAATGAAACCATTGTTTTAAAGTAATATTCTAAATCAGATAAATCTGAAGCATCTTATGAATTTTTCAAGTCACGTCTGGCAGCAGTCCACCAACTCTCTTCTTGTGGAGGTTCTTTGTACTGTTGATGGAGTTCCTCTTCTCATGTTAACTGTCTTTGTAGAGGTCACAGAAAATGAACTTGGTATGATCTTTTATTCCTTTCTCATCTGCAGTTGCCCTCCCCCGCCGGAGAGATTGAGTGTCTCAAAAGTCACTTAAATTCTAAAAAAAAGAAGATTCAAACTCCGTAATGGGCTATTTCCCATATCAAAAGGCTCTGTGGTGCAGGTAGATGAGGACATCATCAATTTCCATGTGCACCCACTTGTAAAATTACACAGGACCTGCCAGGTCTGTCAGATGAACTCTAAACTTTAAAGTGTGTCTTTTAAAAGGTGTTCACACTGAATGATGTCTAATAGCTGTAGCAAATGTAGTAACTGCACTTGTTTTGAACTATTCTCATTATTAATAGCAGCAGGTCAGCAGTAATCGGGCTGCAGATATCACGACTCAAATCTGTTTGGAAGGATGTGGTGGCAGAAATCATCACGTACACCGAGTTACAATTAATTGATAAACATTCCAATTTCCAATTCTGGGGATTGTTTGAAGGCTTAGACAAGCCTGGAAGCATATGAAGTGACAAAGTTGGAATTCATGATTATTGTTGCTTGGACTCTGCCTGTTTAAAGAAGCTGTCTATAGACCAGAGGTTGGAGGCAGGAGTAGATACACCAAACGTTAGACTGGCATGAGCAGTTTCAAAGCTGTGAGGCATATAGGGAGCTCATTATTGATGTGCAAAGTTGGAAGAAAACACAGTTTTCACGATATGTGAAAAATTCACAAAAATTTCCAAAGGCTGTAACTTAAAACGTTTGCAAGATACAGACCTAATATTTGGCATTTCACCATAACTTTGTAATAGGAATAACAACCTGGTCTCATGGCAAGTCGTGATTCAGCAGCACAAAATATACATTACTCTATTTATTTGTGATTACTGTGACGAAAAGCTCCTCATTTTCGTCACGGCAGCACAAATTCATTCTAATTCATTCCGTGATGGCTGCACGAAATTAAAAGTGAAACGGGGGGTCGGGGTGGTTATGGTTAGGGTTGGGGGAAGGAGTAAGATTAGGTTATGGTTAAGGTTAGGGTTGGCGGTCGGAGTAAGGTTAGTAATAGTGAGTTAAAAAAAGCCCCGTCATGAAAATTTGACCCATTTTGTCATGGGAGCAAAAAAAAAAAAAAAAAAAAACACGTGAGACTAGGCTGGGAATAACATACCAAACTGACAAAACAGAACTGAGAGGTGACCTGGGAGTCTCTGCGTGACTTGATATGGAATGACCCTATGTGTTATATGTCAACATGGACATAACACATGTAACTTAAAAAAGGAATTTGTAACACTGCCTTATGTTTGTGCCATGAGCTAATGCAGAGCATTTCACACTTCTCATTCTTTACCCACCCACATTCATTACTTAAGTACTGCTGAAATACACAGCTTTCAAAGTAATTTGTTTTCAAATTAATACCATGCATTAATGTAGTATTCATCAGGAACCTGATTTTCTTCATGTTTTTTTTTTTTTTTTTTTTGCAAATTTGCTGAAACATCTTGCCCTCACACCCACACACCCTAAATGTATGCAAACTAATGTCACTCCAGTTGCCATCAAGCAGCTCCATAACAGTGAGAATGAAGTTGAAGCTGGTATGAATAATGCACAAGCCAGTGAATGGGCGAGAATGAATTTAAATGCATTACTTGTTGTTGCTTAACTCTGCAAAAGTAAGTCTGGAGTGCACATGCATCAATGAACAATTATGTGATGTCACACATAAAAGTGTAAAAAAAAAAAAATCTGCGATTGATGATAATTCTGTGCTGTGAACATACTGTTATTCACACAATGAAGATCTGAAGATCCAAGGACTCAGACATATTTACTCAAAGAAACATGAAGCTTATACTCCTTAATTCAAATAGTGTTTAAAAATAAATCAATCTTGGTCAGTAAATACAAGGTGAGCAATGGCCCCATTCTTTCACCCTCACTTTGGGAAGTGAAGCCACATGGACAAAATGTCAAATGAAGATCCCTCACCATGGACTGAACTAGCGAAATGAGCCGGAATGCCATTGGAAAGAAAATTCCACCTACATTCCGGAACAGCCCAGGTTCATTCCAAAATTTCAGGCTGCATTCTGAGTGCATTCCAAACAGTCGGACCCATTCCTGTGGCCAGCCCGAATGTTTAGCTCATGTTAAAAATATATGAGGTGCAGTGGTGGTGGAAAACTATCGAACAGCAGTCAAAATGCATACTGACTGCAGTCTGACTGGATTATAAGTATCCTGATGGCATCCCATCAGCATTCCAAACATTCTGATCGCATTCAAGGGTAAATCGAAATAGTCAGGCACATCAAATCCTGCCAGTATGTCCCAAATGTGCCACAGATGAGCCAGACTGCACCTCCAGTTAGAGCCCTGCATTGGGATTGGGTCCTGCCGGGTCCCATCGCAATCTTGCGGAAGCGGCAGTTAGAACTTCGCTTCAGGTGGAACAGGAGGAAAGAGATGGTCAAAGAACTACAAGTCACAGTCAACAAAAAGGAATCGTGCCAGAGTATGTCCACAGGCTACTTTCAGGTTAAATAAAACCTTTTTAATATAACAGGAACAGCAACAGAGCAGCACTCTCAGCAGAGCTCCACAGACAAGCACAGTGAGGGTTACCATAGCAACACTGCAAGCCCATATATGGCATACATATGAAACTGTTCCTGAATAACAACCCCACAAGTCTCTATTAAAATTGTAACCATAAGTCAAAATGTATGCCTGTGCATGATGCCAGTAATACACCGGTAGGTCTGTTATGTGTTAAATTATCTTTTTTTTCCTCCCTCTTTCCTTTACTTCCATTCTCTCTGGTCACCAGGTCTTTTTTGCTAAGAGAAGGCTGATCTGAGACAGAAAGCTGACTCATGGTTGTGTCAGTAGCTGCCTGTTAGTGTACTAAAGTCAATACTGAAGTTATCGGTTTAGCTTTTATCTATAACTTCCACAATTTTTTTAGCGGTTTATCGTTTAGCTTCATAAAGATACCTTTTCAGTCAGCGGTATTAACGGTTATCAATGCTACTTTTGGTTAGTCTGTGGCCACCACTGCTTGGATTTATAGAGCACTTCAAGACACTTCAAGACACCCAAAGCGCTTTACAAGTTGCATTATCTTCACTCACACATTACAGCACTGGTGTTGGTAAGCTACTATGTAGCCACAGCTGGCCCTGGGGAGAGCTGACGGAAGCTGGTTGCCATTCTGCATCTACGGCCCCTCTGACCACCACCTCATTCATACACAGGCAAGGTGGGTAAGTGTCATTGCTCAAGGACATAACGCAAATGCAGATTTGTGACTGGTTGTGAGCCGGATTCGAACCGCAGACCATTCGGTCCATAAGAATGCTTGCTCTACCACTGAGCTTGTGGATTTTGTGACACTTTAATATTTAATATTGAATATTTAATTTAGAAAAGTCCATTTGGCGTACATTTTGCATTTATCTCAATCAAAAGTGCCTCAATCATTCTCATTTGTGACAATGAGTGCAAACTGGTATGCTCAATGAATAGACTAAGTTGATCTGCATCTGATCTGTACTGCGGATTAAGCAGATATTTGATTCTTTTTAACATTGGAAAGCCCTTTTGATCTATATTTTGTGTTATATTTGAGATTATGAAAAGCTACTAGGAAACTAGTGTTGGTGGAGGTTGCTCAAGTTTTTAATGACATGGAGCCATTAATGAAACTGATTGAGCTTCCACTTGACTACATTCAGCATCATCACAATGATTCAGTCTGTTAAGCTATATGATTGCATGCACCATTTACAAGTTAACTTTGAAATAATGGGCTGAGGTGTGTTTCCTTTGAAATTTAAACAGATTTCTGTTACAGTACAATAAACCTTGAAATGCCTAATCATAAAGAATCATGCTACATTTGAAGCATCGCACTAACTGACAATCTTTTGAAAATGTGTGACAGAAAATTCTTGTTATTATGTTATAATATCATAGAACCAATGTGAATTATCCTGTGTTCATGAGCCATGTGTAATTTCCTAACAAGCATGAAATCATATATTAAAAAGGTACAACAACAGGAGAAAACCAGTGGTGGTTTCAGGCTGAATGCAATCAAACTAAGAACAGAGATAATGTCATAGTGCTGAATGGACACATTTTAGCACAGGCTTGTATAACAAGTCTTTGCAAAATCATTTAGTATCTATTTGTTCTTGGATTTTTATTTATTTATTTTTCTGGTGAATAAAAATTAATTCAGTTAATTTCTTCCATGAAAGCCAGAGATACAAAAGTGCTCAAGCAAATTAATTAGTGTGCTTTGCCTTAAAGTCACACAAAGCAGAAATTAATTTTTCATCAACAGCCAAAGTATAGTAAGGCTAAACCCACAGACAAATATGGAAATATAAGGAAAAAAAAAAAAAAAAAAAATATATATATATATATATATATATATATATATATATATATATATATATATATATTTTTTTTTTTTTTTACGTAACGTGCTTTGAGGGTCTGATGCAGATGGAAAAGCACTATATAAATGCAGTCCATTTACCATTTCATCCATGCAAATATAGTAATAATTAGTGGTTGCTGATGTATTTTATTGCTAATTAATACTCTCGCGCTTAGAGTTAGCAGGTGCATTTCCGAAAAATGTCTTACTTGGCATTTCTCAGTGTGTGACGTACATTTCAGAAAAAGCAGAAACATCACGATGGCTGACAGACAGAGTAAACAGAATGCTGCTACATCTGATAACGAAGCTTCAGAGCTTTTATTCAAAAGTGATGATTCGGATTTGCAGATGACAGGATGCTTGAGGAGTGGAGAAGAAGTGGACTGGTTCAGAACAATGGTAACATGCAGAGCTGCGGCAACAAGACAGGCATTAATTTGATCAGGCACACCATGAAATTACAGGAAAGAGTAGTGGAAGGTGGAATTACAAAAAAGTGAAGATCTGTGAACAGCAACATGATTTCATTCTTTCTAACCATACTGCAGATGCAGCGTTTGCGCTGAGTGATGATGGGGTAGTATAGAGAAGTGCAGAAATAGTTACATTATGGATTTAGAGAAAGTTAATGACAAGGTGCCAAGAGAAGGGTTGTAGCATTCTATGAGGAAGTCTGGAGCAGCAAGGTATGTGAGAGTGGTGCAGGAACCACTGTGGTCCTATCTGCTGCAAAGTTCAGTGTGTGTACGTCAGGTGAGTGCTCTGGGCTATGACCAAGGACAGCTGGCTGGTACAGTTGTGGCCTGACTTGGTGGAGGTGGAGTGGGAAAAGCTAACATACTGATGCCCACTTTTCTCTGACTGCTCACTTACTGCTGAATAAAAGGATATTTTACATTAAGTTTCCTTCAGACAGATTTTCCAAAAGAGTGTGTTTATGCCACAGAGCTGACGGCACAGCCACATCAAGTGTGAACGCAAACACAGGACCACTGATGAAACATGATTGAGACCACTGTTCAATTTAACGTTACTACTTGGATAATGCAGTCCATTTCATTCAGTAACATTTGGGTTAAAATGGGTCTGGTTTCTCACCTTATTGATGAGCGTGAATCATGGTCAATGCGCAAAGCTGCAAAATATCTCTTCTGCCTCCATGCACACATCATCATGTGTTCAGTTTGACCGATCAATCTCTTATTGCACAAATTATTTGGGTGGGAGAGACGATGTACAGCGCATCTGGAAAGTATTCACAACGCTTCACTTTTTTTCACATTTTGTTATGTTACAGACTTATTACAAAATGAATGATATATTTTTCGCTCAAACATAACAATGTGGGAGAAAAGGTTTTGCAAATTCTTTAAAAATAATTACAAAAAAATTACTAAAAAATCATTTGTACATAAGTATTCACAGCCTTTGCCATGAAGCTCAAATTGAGCTCAGATGCATCCTGTTTCCACTGATCATCCTTGAGATGTTTCTACAGCTTAATTAGAGTCCATCTGGGGTAAATTCAGTTTATATGGGCATGATATGGAAAGGCTCTCACCTGTCTACATTTATGGTCCAGCAGTTGACAGTGCATGTCAGAGCACAACCAAGCATGAGCTTGAAGGAAATGTCTCGAGGCAAAAATATGGGGAAGGGTACAGAAATATTTCTGCTGCTTTGAATGTCCCAATGAGCACAGTGGCCTCCATCATCTTTAAAACTGTCTAACTGATTTCTAAATCTGTCTAAACTGAGCGATCAGGGGAGAAGGGCCTTAGTCTGGGAGGTGACCAACAACCTGATGGTCACTCTGCCAGTGCTCCAGTATTCCTCTGTGGAGAGAGGAGAGCCTTCCAGAAGGACAACCATCTTTGCAGCAGTCCACCAATCAGGCCTGTATGGTATAGTGGCCAGACGGAAGCCACTCTTTAGTAAAAGGCACATGACAGCCCACCTGGAGTTTGCCAAAAGGCACCTAAAGGACTCTCAGACCACAAGAAACAAAATTTTCTGATGAGACAAAGATTGAACTATTTGGTATGAATCCCAGGTGTCATATTTGGAGGAAACCAGGCACCATCCCTACAGTGAAGCATGGTGGTGGTAGCATCATGGTTTAAGGATGTTTTTCAGCAGCAGGAACTGGAAAATTCATCAGGATTGACAGAAAGATGAATGTAGCAATGTACAGAGACATCCTGGATGAAAACCTGCTCCAGAGCGCTCTTCACCTCAGACTGGGGCGAAGGTTCATCTTTCAGCAAGACAATGACCCTAAACACACAGCCAAGATATCAAAGTGGCTTCAGGACAATTCTGTGAATGTCCTTGAGTGGCCCAGCCAGAGCCCAGACCTGAATCCGATTGAACATCTCTGGAGAGATCTGAAAATGGCTGTGCACCGATGCTCCCCATCCAATCTGATGAAGCCTGAGAGGTTCTGCTAAGAAAAATGGGCAAAACTACCCAAAGATAGGTACGCCAGGCTTGTGGCATCATATTTAAGAAGACGTGAGGCTATAATTGCTGCCACAGGTGCATCAATAAAGTACTGAGCACAGGGTGTGGATACTGTACATATGATTTAAGTTTTGTATTTTTAATACAGTAAATTTGCAAAAAGAAAAAAGAAAAAACAAAAACTTTTCATGTTGTCCTTATGGGAGTTGTCAGGAGAATTAAGGGGATTTTTTATCCATCTGTAGAGATGTGGGGTGAAATTATTTACTTACTAATATGCATCTCTGTGGCACAGTTCTTTAAAACCAGTCACCAAATTTTAGAGAAGTGAGTGTTAGATACTGTTTTAGAATATGCTCTGTCCTTTTTTTTTTAACATTTACGCTGCACGCACCTGCAGTATTTTTTTCTTGGACCTTTAGCAGGGTGGTTAGAACCCCTGGTGTCATTGGGTCCTAAGGACCTGTGGTCCACAAACCTACCCAACACCACGTCCACGTGAGCATTGAAAAACGTTAGAGCCAGTACATGTCCCTGATAAACACGAGTATTCAATAAGGAAAAATTTAGTTTCTGTCACCACTGTGATTAAATATTTGAGATTTGATTGCCAGCAAATAACTGCTAAATATTCTAAATAGTTTTTCCTCTGCATACATAATTATTCATTATAATTTATAATTTCCCTACATTTACCAGATTATGGAGTATGTGTTACAATTTCAGAAGGATTGAACCCAATCACACAGAGACAGCAGGAGTAAAAAAATATTTCTGAAGTTATTAATGGGAGTCCAAATGATCAGAATGAAAGGAGGATATTTGGCAGCAGTGCAGGAACAAGAGGAGGCACACAAACACAGAACTAACTATTACCAAACAGGTTAACCCAGCCAAGTGAGGACAGGACAGTGACAAACTTAAAATAATGACATGTAATGTGATGACAAGTGACAAGTGAGGTGATTGTGATGAGAAGCAGCTGTGAGGAACACCAGGTGATAGGATCACATCCACAAACACACAGGCACAGGGACTGACAGAGAGACAAAGTGAAATATCAAACTACAAAAACCCTGGGGTGAGAAGTACCTAAACAAACTATGAATATTACCAAACTTAAGGCCCTTCACATAGTGCAAATAGTACAACTCCAGGGCGATACCCATCAGAGCAGCTGGTATGTGCGCACCACGAAACCACGCCGACAGGCAGGTGTGGACGATGCTGGTAACAACAGTTCATGCACGTGAGAACACAGTGCACAGCTTCCACGAATAAAAAAATACATGGTGCGACAGTTCCATGCATACAGCTCTTTCCCAGCAGCTGCAAAAAAAAAAAAAAAAAATACATTTCGCACACGTGATTCAAACCTGCGCCTTCCAAAAGCTCTGATTGCAGTCAGAACTTTATCAAGTGCGCTTCCATCTTTGTCCTGTACAAGGTGCTGAACACTGCCTTATATCAGGAAGCGCATGGTCATATTAACAAACAAACAAAAACAAACACGCCCCATATAAAAACATGGCATTGTATTAAATTGCTCTTATCAAGCAGCCAATACAAATATGAGCCGTCTGTTCCTCTGTAAATGACCCATAGTCACTGATCTACAGTCATGAAATCACATGAATGAGAAGCAGTTCTGCTCACCTCATTCATGTCCACATATGGTGGTGTGTGTCCTGCCGGCCCACACGTGTCTTGCCAACATGCGTGTCTTGTGGACGGCGAGGTGCAGGACACCACATCATGTGGAACAGAGCTCACATGGGTGACGTGACAGTCACATCGCCTGATGCGTGTTATGATCTGACGGTCAGTTTCAACCTGGGGGCAGCCTGTCCTTGTGTGCGCCATGCACGCGCGCTTGCTGCAGCTTGTCACCACAGTGATATATGTTTTTATTTTTGCCCACTTAATGACAGCAAACAGACACACACGCATCACAGTGATCAGTTGTTAGTCCATGTCCGTCTGAACACAATACTGTCCAGCTGGGATGTCCAGAATGACAGATCTCCACGGCCGCTTCTGCCATACCCACACCTCCTGTCAATTCAGCACACACACCAGAGCCACACTTGTGGGGCACTTTGGCAAATTTCACTGCGAGTACGACAGTGATTGTCTGCAGACTGCTGTCGTGCCAAGAGTGTGAATGGCCACACATTTTCTAAGTGCCATGGGAGCGGTGTTAGATGTTTGTGTGTGTCACCTGGAATTTGGCCGACACCTTCCGCGAGAGGGTTCGATGGGCTCACACAGCGCACACTCTGTCTTTCAGCTGTTGTGCGCAAATAGCTGTAGCAACAGATGTAAGAGGCGTTGGAAGCAGCTATGAAATTACACGGTTTACATATGATTCCTGCTTCATGCGCACTACAGTGATTAAACAATTGTCCATGCATCTGCTTCTTCAACTTCATATCCAGTGATTTCAGAGAGCAGCTGTGCAGCCATCAAGCTTTGCAACCATGAAGTCATAGATTCTTGAACACTATGACCTTCCAGAGAACACTGAAGGAAATTTCAAGAATTTGTGCAAACATGAAACTGTTCAGATAATTTCTTCAAAGAAGACCTTTGAGTATGACGTGAAAATGTGTTCATTTGAAATGCATTCCTGGGGGGAAAACATAACTGTGTACACTTGCAGGTATTTGCTATTTTATACTTTAAATAATCAGATGACATGTATTTCTCTAATATGCCAAGTAATAAGAAATCTGTGGTTTTGCTGTTTGTCAAGAAATTATTATATTATAAGACACATTTTCCTCTGCAAATTGTGATACATGGGGTCTGATCTTTTACCTGAATATTCATCATCCAGAGGGGTTGTAGGACACGTCTTGGTGGAAATTCCAGGCTGTATAGGGAGCTGAGAAAACTAGCTGGGATGGCTCAGCAAATACACAAAAAGAGGGGATTGCTAGTTGAGCAGTTGTATGACACTGATCCTTCTGATAGGATGTTTGATATCTCTGGTTTCAGGGTTCTTGTGGCTTATTTATCAGTCAACAACCAAATATTGCAGCAAATACTGCAGCTGTTCAGCAACCAGACCATCCTGGCATCACATTCAAGAAGTTAAAACCATCGGCTACATCCTAGCTCTTAAAGTAGTCATTGAACCCAAGAATATTGGCAGTGCTTCTTTGCAGCTGAAGTTCATTCATTTATCTTCTATACTATCTTACTCCAATCAAAGGTTGAAGGGGAGCTAGAGCCTATTCCAGCAGTCACTGGATGAGAGGTGGGGTACATCCTGAACACAAAGCCAATGTATCGCAGGGCTACATACTGACAAACTCATTCACTCTCGCACTCACAACTACAGTCAATTTAAAGTAGCTAGTTCACTTCAAGTGGAAGTGGGACAAAGCCAGAGCACCCTTAGGTAACCCACAGAGAGGAAAATGTGCAAACTCCACACAGAAAGAACCAGGCCGGAAGTGATTCCAGGATCTTCTCGGAGGAAGGAACAGTGCTAACCACTAAGGTCACACTCCACACGATGATAAGTGAATGAAGGAAAAAAGTCACAAAGTCACAAATCGTCAAGAAAAGGTAGACGAATGATCCCGTTACTGAAAAACCTGTGGATCAAGAGTGCAGAAAAGAATGAAACAAAACCTAAACTAACAAAAGAAAAACTAAGGGAACATTGAACTTGGTGCTTTAAACAAAATCAAAATGAAACATTCATGATGACGTGACTGACAGCCGGTATGAGACCGAGCACAGCCAGCCTTGTGCTCATGTCCGCAGCACTTGCAGGTGCAGGGTCTGGTGGTCTTAACATTAAAGTGTGTGCACACGCAGGCCAGCCACAAACAGCTGGAACATGCATAAATAAATACAGTAGTTGATAAAACGTTCTTGCCACTATTGTTTCTGTATGAAAACATTGCTTTTCGTTCCACATATGGACAAGTCATCACCGATACAAGGATATTACATTCAGCTCGTCAGACCTTTATTTTCAGATATCGTCAGCGTTCGTTCAAGACATCAGACTTGGCAGACTGGATGAAGGTGGACGACACTCAAATGGAATGCTGACATTACGGGAACTACAGATGACAGAAAGCGAAAGAAAATACGAAAGAATTGAGGTTGTCGTTGGGAGTCATTCATATTTTTTTTAACAGTTTAAAAATTCTGACAAAGTGTCAGCTACGGGAACGAAGCTGGATGATGGTTAAACAATGTCAATGTAAGTCCAGATTTCTTGTTTTGTTTGGGCTTCAGTTTCCCTTGTTAGTGCCGTGTGACCGGGGGCTTAATCCACTGTGCAGCCTCAGCAGCATGTGATGATTTTTTTTTTGCAAAGCATTAAAATCAGTGGACTGGGAAGCTGTCTGGGACATCCTGGGAATTTTTCAGGATACCCAACAAGACAGCCAATACACAGAATCTTTGACGTTTTCCCAATGAAAACTGATGTTTATCAGGGATGTGTACTGGCTTCTACACTGTTCAGTGTGTTGGGAAAGTGAATGCACGGACCCACGTTAGGGGCATAAATGAGCGGTCAATAGGAATACCAATAAATAACAATTTATTATGCAAAAAGGTGCAAACAGAGTCCAAAATATGCAGAGTCCAATTAATAATAAATAGTGACACATGGGCAGGCCCAAGGGTAGGAGACGCCTATCCAGAGAAGAGCCGGGACCCACAAAGTTCCACCGCCAGCCGGAGGCTTGCAACACACCAGAGCCGCCAAGTCCTGGTACCCCCAGGTGGCCACCGCTCGAGGCTGTCGGACCGGTACTGCTGGCAGGAGCAAAAACAGGTTAGGGTGGGTGAATGTTCACCCAGCAAACTGTCAGCAACTTACAGTTATACTCTAGGAGGAATAAATCCAGATACTCCCAGAGGGCAGAGGAAAAACTCGTGGATGTGCAGTGTCAGTTGTTATACTTAGTAAGTCATAAGTGAGGAGTGGAGAACGCCAACTCCTCCAACTTCCACAAACTCGGCTACAAGCTGCAAGTATAAATCACAACTGCAAGACCAGAAAACAATGAATGTGCATACGGCACAAAACGGCTCCTGAGTAGGTTTACCTGTGTGGTAAGCTGATAACTCGGCAGAGTTATAGTGTCTCTCCCAGGCTTTTATGGATGAGATGATGAATAATGACAGACAGCTGACAGCCTAACGGTGCACCTGGAGGATCCATAAGGCCAGTGCGCCCTCTGGAGCCCGAAAAATGCCCACAGGCAGGGCACCATCTGGTGGTGGGCCAGCAGTACCTCCTCTTCGGCGGCCCACACAACACAGTGGTTGCTACTGAACAGTGCTAAATGCCAAGATTTAGTCCCGCCCCAGGACGCTCAGCATCTCTGGGGTTGAATGGAGCTGTGGGCAGGCCTGGGCTCTGGACTTCCGCACAATGATTGAAAGATTAGTCGAAAGGCTGAATCCTGTTTTTATTGACAGCTATTTTGAGATATAGTTATGTGAGAACTAATTTGTGCTTTTTTGCATATTTATGCATTTTTAAATGTCCATCCATCCATCCATCCATTTTCTTTCACTTATCCTTGGTCGGGTTGCCGGGGCAGCAGCTCAAGCAAAGCCGCCCAGACCTTCCGATTCCCACACACCTCCCCCAGCTCCTCCGGGGGAACCCCGAGGCATTCCCAAGCCAGCTGAGAGATGTAGTCCCTCCAGTATAATCTGGGTCTTCCCTAGGGCCTCCTCCCGATGGGACGTGCCCAGAACACCTCTCCAGCGAGGCGTCCAGGGGGCATCCGGAAAAGATGCCAGAGCCACCTCAGCTGGCTCCTTTCGACGTAGAGGAGCAGTGGCTCGACTCTGAGCTCCTCCCGAGTGACAGAGCTCCTCACCCTATCTCTAAGGGAGCACCCAGCCACCCTGTGGAGGAAACTCATCTCGGCCGCTTGTACTTGCGATCTTGTTCTTTCGGTCATGAGCCAAATCTCAAGACCATAGGTGAGGGTCAGAACGTAGATCGATCGGTAAATTGAGAGCTTTGCCCCCCTGCTCAGCTCTCTCTTCACCACGACAGTCCGATACAGCGACCGCATCACTGCAGATCTGCACCGAATCTGTCTATCGATCTCACGCTTCATCTGTCCCTCACACGTGAACAGACCCCGAGATACTTAAACTCCTCCACTCAAGGCAAGGACACCCCACCGACCTTTTTCCGGTCGAGAACCATGGCCTCAGATTTGGAGGTGCTGATCTTCATCCCGGATGCTTCACACTTGGCTGCAAACCACCCCAGTGCACGCTGAAGTTCCTGGTTTGACGACGCCAACAGGACCACATTATCAGCAAACAGCAGAGATGAGATTCTGTGATTCCAAGCCGGACCCCCCTCTACACCCTGGCTGTGCCTAGAAATTCTGTCTATAAAGGTAATGAACAGAACCAGTGACAAAGGGCAGCCCTGAGAGCTGGTCCAGTGTGCCGCGACAAGGACGAAAACCACACTGCTCCTCCTGAATCCAAGGTTCGACTATCGGTCGAATTCTCCTCTCCAGCACCCTGGAATAGACTTTACCGGGGAGGCTGAGGAGTGTGATCCCCCTGTAGATGGAACGCACCCTCCGGTCCCCCTTCTTAAACAGAGGGACCACCACCCCGGTCTGCCAATCCAGGGGTACTGTCCCCGACCGCCACGCGATGTTGCAGAGACGTGTCAACCAGGACAGTCCCACAAAATCCAGAGACTTAAGGTATTCAGGATGGATTTCATCCACTCCAGCAAGGAGCTTTCTGACCACCTCGGTGACTTCGGCCTGGGTGATGGATGAGTCCGCCTCTGAATCCCCAGTCTCTGCTTCCTCTTCTGAAGACGTAACGATGGGATTGAAGAGATCCTCGAAGTATTCCTTCCACTGCCCAACAACATAATTTAATCATAAAATACTGTATGTAATAGAGATATAAATTGTGAAAAGGACTGTTATGACTAGGGATGGGTATCGAGAACCAGTTCCTTTCGGGTATCGTTAAGAAATGATTCGATCCACCGACATCAATAAGCTTTGTGCTTAACGATTCTGTTATCGGTCCTTCAGAGTGGCTGTTGTTTTGGGGGTGTTTGTCAGGAAAATGATAATTTCTCTACATTGATTGCAGACCCTGCAGCGGGTCCTTAATCAACTTTTCTGCAGCTCAGCTTTGCTTTGAAACTTGAACCAATTGAAGCAGTGGTTCGCAGATTGAAGCAATGCTTCGATCGATTGCTTCGTTTATTCTTTCTTTCTTTCGTTTAATTTCCCCCCACTAAAACCCTAAAGAGCATACACCTGTGAGTATTATTTACCTTTTCTATGTTAAACCGACCTGTTATGGTCTTCTGAAACAGTTGATAGATGTATTTTATAACTTAAAAACGGGAGTGATGCTATTGCGTTAGCATGTCTATGGCATTTTCAATGTTAAAAGTTAGCATTTAGCAGTTGCAGCTGTCATCACGTTCGGGTGCATTTGTTTTCAAATTGTAATATTTCTTAAATTTATTTTTGTTGACATATTAATAATCTAATGATTATTATATACAATTTTAGAGAAAGAGACAAAAAGAAACTGAATAGAAACACAACAGAAAATATATAGTAATAGCAACTAACAGTGAACATAAATAAATACATAAATAAATACATACAGAAATAAATAAGTGTTTCCTGTGAACACCTAGTGACTCTCACACCTCCATTTCATCCCTGTCTTATTTAAGTTTAATGACTGTTTCGGTCAAACGATATTTTCAGTTTGTTAATTTCTTCAGTGATTTCCTCCAGAACTATCTGCCAAACTAGAAAACTGCTGCATCCTAGTAAGAGCAGAATACTACTGGAATGAATTTGAATAAGGAAAGTTGTTTTTTTTTTTTTTCCTCACTAAATGGATGCTGCACTCACTCCAGTTTATTGTCTGGAATAGTCACAGATTGTATTTCAGAGCTTCTACAACCCCTGGCAAAAATTATGGACTCACCGGCCTCAGAGGATGTTCATTCAGTTGTTTAATTTTGTAGAAAAAAAGCAGATCACAGACATGACACAAAACTAAAGTCATTTCAAATGGCAACTTTCTGGCTTTAAGAAACACTATAAGAAATCAAGAAAAAAAGATTGTGGCAGTCAGTAACTGTTACTTTTTTAGACCAAGCAGAGAAAAAAAATATGGAATCACTCAATTCTGAGGAATAAATTATGGAATCACCCTGTACATTTTCATCCCCAAAACTAACACCTGCATCAAATCAGATCTGCTCATTAGTCTGCATCTAAAAAGGAGTGATCACACCTTGGAGAGCTGTTGCACCAAGTGGACTGACATGAATCATGGCTCCAACACGAGAGATGTCAATTGAAACAAAGGAGAGGATTATCAAACTCTTAAAAGAGAGTAAATCATCATGCAATGTTGCAAAAGATGTTGGTTGTTCAGTCAGCTGTGTCTAAACTCTGGACCAAATACAAACAACATGGGAAGGTTGTTAAAGGCAAACATACTGGTAGACCAAGGAAGACATCAAAGCGTCAAGACAGAAAACTTAAAGCAATATGTCTCAAAAATCGAAAAGCACAACAAAACAAATGAGGAACGAATGGGAGGAAACTGGAGTCAACGTCTGTGACCGAACTGTAAGAAACCGCCTAAAGGAAATGGGATTTACATACAGAAAAGCTAAACAAAAGCCATCATTAACACCTAAACAGAAAAAAACAAGGTTACAATGGGCTAAGAAAAGCAATCGTGGACTGTGGATGACTGGATGAAAGTCATATTCAGTGATGAATCTCGAATCTGCATTGGGCAAGGTGATGATGCTGGAACTTTTGTTTGGTGCCGTTCCAATGGGATTTATAAAGATGACTGCCTGAAGAGAACATGTAAATTTCCACAGTCATTGATGATATGGGGCTGCATGTCAGGTAAAGGCACTGGGGAGATGGCTGTCATTACATCATCAATAAATGCACACGTTTACGTTGATATTTTGGACAATTGAAAGGATGTTTGGGGATGATGAAATCATTTTTCAAGATGATAATGCATCTTGCCATAGAGTAAAAACTGTGAAAACATTCCTTGCAAAAGACACATAGGGTCAATGTCATGGCAATGTCAATGAGCAGATCTGATTTGATGCAGGTGTTAGTTTGGGGATGAAAATTTACAGGGTGATTCCATAATTTTTTCCTCAGAATTGAGTGATTCCATATTTTTTTCCTCTGCTTGGTCTAAAAAAGTAACCGTTACTGACTGCCACAATCTTTTTTCTTGATTTCTTATAGTGTTTCTTAAAGCCAGAAAGTTGCCATTTGAAATGACTTTAGTTTTGTGTCATGTCTGTGATCTGCTTTTTTTCTACAAAATTAAACAACTGAATGAACATCCTCTGAGGCCGGTGATTCCATAATTTTTGCCAGGGGTTGTAGAATTGAAACATTTTTGTGCAGGAGGTGTTGGGGGTAATTTTGGGTTTCAGCTTTTTTTGTTTTTCACCACTTTCATCCCTGAATATGAGTTGTGATTCACTTTTGTGCGGATTAAAGTTACTAACTGGGACTCCTGTCTCGTTGCGAGAATGAAACGAGAATCTTCCTCCGTTCTGTTCACACAGCTCCAAACATTGTGCGGCTCTCTGACGAGTCAAGTTAGAATGATAGAATTCAGTATGAATTAATAACTTCAAAGTGAAACACCGTTTTATTTTTATTTATGTCCAGAAATCAAGGATACAGTGACTAATTTCATATTTATTTACTTTAAGACTCAATGAAATACATAGAAAACCTGTAAAGCCTACTTTTAGTACAAAATTCACGAGGTATCGATAAGGGAATCGATAAGGAATCGGATCGATAAGCAGAATCGATAATGGCATCGATATCGATAAAATCTTATCAATACCCATCCCTAGTTATGACTGATTTACATATTTGAATTCACATATAAATAAATTGACAAATTTTATGATTTAAGCTAACAATGAGCTTCCCCTCTTTAAAAGACCAGCAGCCACCACTGGAAAAGTGCAATATGAATGCAGACCATTTACCATTTCACACCTCTGGTTTTTCATACTTTGAGACTGAGAGACACCAAGGAAGAGCTTATGGAGTCAAGAGTTCGGTGGACATAGGTGTTTGTCCATGCTGATACCTTTGCTTGACAACAAAGTTTCAAGTCTTTAGGGTCCTGGTTAATGTATGCTTGTGGGACTTGGACACGAACCGCTGAAGTAATGTGACAACTCTGTGTTTGGTATTTTATGTTACCACTGGAATAACTTTGTGTCAAACTAATGGCTACTTAGGGAGACTCTGATGTGCAGTATTACTTGATTGTGAGGGAATATCATGACATTTTGGCCATGTGTCACATTTCTCTGGGCATGATACAGCACACAAGTGTGTCAGTGCTGATGACCCCAGTGGCTGATTAAGGCAATGGTGGTATCCTTGTTTTTTTGCCTGGCTGTGGTAGATAGATGGTTACTTTGGCGAGATGTTGGTTCTGCAGTTGTAGTGTGGCGGATGCACCTTATTGTCAGTCTTCTATTTCCTTCTTCAACTAATGCTTTTCATACAGCAGGTCACTTTTTAATGTTTACTTACTTTTGGTCTTGTTTCTTATACTATTCATGGTGGTGATCAACCTCTTTTGGAAGCAATATTTTTGTTTTTGTTTTTTTATTCTACATCATCTGTGAAGGCTGCTTTCATGGGAATCTGCTTTTGAAGTAACAGAAACTTTTCAGCTGTCAGCTCATTTCTGAAGCCATCCTTCATACTGGTCGGCGCCTGCTGCACCCCTTCACCTGCAACTGCCAGCTTCTTTTTGAAAGTAGACTTTATGGCAGGCAGCTCCTTGCATAAAAGATTCATGATAGTTGCTGGTTCATTTTTGAAACCATCGTTCATTGCAGAAGAGCTCCTTCTCTGTGTAACGTCTCTGCTGAAAGGGATGGCTTATGGCATCAGATCGTCTGGTTCCCATTTTTATTATTTTATTATCTCTTTTTCCTTTTCACTCAATTATATTGGTCCTGCTGGACTTCATTTTTTTCATAATTGGGCTGTGTAAAACCAGGGGTGTACTAGTCGTAAGCAACCCTTTCCATCATGAATACACACATGTAGTGATGCACCGATCCACAATTTTTCACTTCCGATCCGATACTGATACCTGAATTTGGATATCTGCCGACACCGATAATTTCCTGATCCGATACCAGAGGTCTGTTTGCTTTAATATTATCATTATCATCATTGTTGATTATATGAGGATTTTCTTAAAAAAGGAGACCTTAAAGTTCAGCTACAATTTGCCTCAGGTGCATCTAAGGGCCCAGTCCCACTGGCGTTTAGATTTTCGTATGAATTACGACGTGGTTTATATTTGATAAACATCCACAATATCCGTGAAACATGCTTGTATGAGTCGGCCGACACCCACACCCGTCCCCAATTATCCACAGAGGCACGTTTTTCTGTTGCCAGGATTTTTGAGCTGCACAAAATTTTGGTTGCAGATGACAGCTGCCTTCCATACTCAATACATAATCTATGCGCTGTATAACCTTGATAATCGCAATGCATCCAATCCGTTTCGTCAATACATGCTTTATACATCTGTGATTGTTCCTCATATATTCACTATGTATTATTAATATATCCGTAATTCATGCTGGGACATTTGTCATTTTTGGCCAATTTTGTTGCAGACGAGAACGAACACCTGTAATTTGTTTTCTCAATTCATGCACAATTAATCCTCTCCCCAGTGGGACCGGGCCCTAAGATGAAAGCCTAGATGTGATGTTTTGGTGAAAGAATTAAGTACTTTTATTTTTTTATAGACTTTTATAGCCTTATTTTTATAGACATAAAGAGAAAAGACAGCACTCTCTCTCCCTCTCTTTGTCTCTCTCCCAGTATTGGGTATTGGAACCTGATACCGATCCGGTGTAACAGTTTATCATCCCCCCTGGATAACTCCCTCCGGAAACTCCCTCCCTCCCTCACCAAGGAAATCTTACCCCCCCCAATATCTTGCCAAAACTTTGTTTTGGCAGGATATGTTTGTCAGTACGTATGTATTTTTGTTTGTAATCATTGCATTTTTCACCTTTAAGTCATTGTGCAGCACACAGTTTACATCGCAAACTCTTGCAACTTCACATATAGCAGCCCTAGTAAGGTACCTTTCAGTACACAAAAGGATCAAGCTCAAGGTCAAAGGTCAAGGTCACAGGAAGGTCAAACACTAAATTAAACTAAACAACTTTCCTGTTCGCAATTTTTAAAAGTTTGCCTACAAATTTGCCATGAACATAGTCATAGGCCTTGCCCATTACCTGGGATAAGCGATTGACCTTGACCTTAAGGGTTTTGCTTGCGGTCAAATGTCACCTAAATTAGGTCAAACTTCAGATTACAGTAAAACATGTTGTGTAATACACCAAATTGATAATATTTTATGATTACATTTGTACTAGCAGAATATAGTTATATGATTACAAATAGATAAAACATTTATTATAAGTAAAGTGTTCATTACAGCAAACTAATACTATCATACTGGGTGTTGAAAAAGTAACATAAATGTGTTGTTTGCTTATTGTCATACTCTCAGTATACGTAAGTATAAGAAGTAAAGTGATTTTTGCATGGTAGAGAAGAATCTGTTCCAGGGACGTTGTTCTTTTGAATACATTTGATATTCACTTATTGTGGGGTCACTTGCCATGTAGTTCAACAACAGTTGGGACTCTAAAGTCATTCTTCATGCTACTAAAACTTGAAGCCACTTTGCTGTAATATTTAGTGGATAAAAATGATTTGAACACATCTTTATTAATTCTTTCCCCCGTCGAGCTGCTTGTCCAGTGAGAATCACACTGTTTCAAATAATCATATTTGTCAATTTCATGCTACATTTATATTATTCTGTTGATTCCTATCTGCCACTCTTTATATTTATGACCTAGTTTGTACAAAAGAGATTTGAGAAAGGTGGCAGACAATATAGGCACCTCATTTTCATTATGTTTCTTAAACATATGTTTCTTTGCATACTATTGTGTCTGTGTGTATGTGTTTGTGTGTGCATACACTATATTTATTTATTAACTTGTTTAAATATATGTGTTAATGTTTTAACTGTATGTTTTAGTGTACAGCACATTGGGTCAGCTTTGGTTGTAGTAAAGTGCTTTATAAATAAAGCTGGTATGGTATGGAACTGTGTGTTCTATACATATACTGTGGATATTTTATGCAAAACTAAACTGGAGTATTTTCCATTACATTTCCAAATCAGGTTCATATACAGTGAGGAAAATAAGTATTTGAACACCCTGCGATTTTGCAAGTTCTCCCACTTAGAAATCATGGAGGGGTCTGAAATTTTCATCTTAGGTGCATGTCCACTGTGAGAGACATAATCCCAAAAAAAAAACAAAAAAAACAAAAACAAAACAGAAATCACAGTGTATGATTTTTTAATAATTTATTTGTATGTTACTGCTGCAAATAAGTATTTCAACACCTGTGAAAATCAATGTTAATATTTGGTACAGTAGCCTTTGTTTGCAATTACAGAGGTCAAATTTTTCCTGTAGTTTTTCACCAGGTTTGCACACACTGCAGCAGGGATTTTGGCCCATTCCTCCACACAAATCTTCTCTAGATCAGCCAGGTTACTGGGCTGTTGCTGAGAAACACAGAGTTTGAACTCCCTCCAAAGATTTTCTATTGGGTTTAGGTCTGGAGACTGGCTAGGCCACTCCAGAACCTTGATATTCTTCTTACGGAGCCACTCCTTGGTTATCCTGGCTGTGTGCTTCGGGTCATCGTCATGTTGGAAGACCCATCCACGACCCATCTTCAATGCTCTAACTGACGGAAGGAGGTTGTTCCCCAAAATCTCGCAGTACATGGCCCTGGTCATCCTCTCCTTAATACAGTGCAGTCATCCTGTCCCATGTGCAGAAAAACACCCCCAAAGCATGATGCTTCCACCCCCATGCTTCACAGTGGTGACAGTGTTTTTGGGATGGTACTCAGCATTCTTCTTCCTCCAAACACGGCGAGTGGAGTTAAGACCAAACAGTTCTATTTTGGTCTCATCTGACCACATAACTTTCTCCCATGACTCCTCTGGATCATCCAAATGGTCATGGGCAAACTTAAGATGGGCCTGGATGTGTGCTGATTTAAGCAGGGGAACCTTCCGTGCAATGCATGATTTTAACCCATGACGTCTTAGTGTATTTCCCACAGTAACCCTGGAAACAGTGGTTCCAGCTCTCTTCAGGTCATTGACCAGCTCCTCCCGTGCAGTTCTGGGCTGATTCCTCACCTTTCTTAGGATCACTGATACACCATGAGGTGGGATCTTGCATGAAGCCCCAGTCCGAGGGAGATTGACAGTCATGTTTAGCTTCTTCCATTTTCTAATAATTGCTCCAACAGTTGATCTTTTTTCATCAAGCTGCTTGTCAGTTGCCCCGTAGCCCTTTCCAGCCTTGTGGAGGTCTACAATTTTGTCTCTGGTGTCTTTGGACAGCTCTTTGGTCTTAGCCATGTGAGTAGTTGGAGTCATACTGATTGTGTGTGTGGACAGGTGTCTTTATGCAGCTAACGACCTCAAATAGGTGCTTCTAATTTGGAATAATAAGTGGAGTGGAGGTGGACTTTTTAGAGGCGGACTAACAGGTCTTTGAGGGCCAGAATTTCTGCTGATTGGCAGGTGTTGAAATACTTATTTGCAGCAGTAACATGCAAATAAATTATTAAAAAATCATACATTGTGATTTCCGGATTTTTTTTTTTTTTTGGATTATGTCTCACAGTGGACATGCACCTAAGATGAAAATTTCAGACCCCTCCATGATTTCTAAGTGGGAGAACTTGCAAAATCACAGGGTGTTCAAATACTTATTTTCCTCACTGTATTTCTAGAGTATATTTGGAAGGGGGATTTAAAGATGTTTCAGAATAGGAAATATGATTGTAGATACCTATGGAGAAATACAGAAAGAATACCAATATTCTGCCTCCCATTCTACTCTTTCAAACCCTAGGAACTACAAGTAAGCCTGCAGTCTGAGAGCGAAGCGCTCTATTGGGGTGATATGGTACTACGAGGTCCCTAAGATAAGATGGGACCTGATTATTCAAAACCTTATAAGTAAGAAGAAGAATTTTAAATTCTATTCTAGAATTAACAGGAAGCCAATGAAGAGAGGCCAATATGGGTGAGATATGCTCTCTCCTTCTAGTCCCCGTCAGTACTCTAGCTGCAGCATTTTGAATTAACTGAAGGCTTTTTAGGGAACTTTTAGGACAACCTGATAATAATGAATTACAATAGTCCAGCCTAGAGGAAATAAATGCATGAATTAGTTTTTCAGCATCACTCTGAGACAAGACCTTTCTGATTTTAGAGATATTGCGTAAATGCAAAAAAGCAGTCCTACATATTTGTTTAATATGCGCTTTGAATGACATATCCTGATCAAAAATGACTCCAACATTTCTCACAGTATTACTAGAGGCCAGGGCAATGCCATCCAGAGTAAGGATCTGGTTAGACACCATGTTTCTAAGATTTGTGGGGCCAAGTACAATAACTTCAGTTTTATATGAGTTTAAAAGCAGGAAATTAGAGGTCATCCATGTCTTTATGTCTGTAAGACAATCCTGCAGTTTAGCTAATTGGTGTGTGTCCTCTGGCTTCATGGATAGATAAAGCTGGGTATCATCTGCATAACAATGAAAATTTAAGCAATACCATCTAATAATACTACCTAAGGGAAGCATGTATAAAGTGAATAAAATTGGTCCTAGCACAGAACCTTGTGGAACTCCATAATTAACCCTAGTCTGTGAAGAAGATTCCCCATGTACATGAACAAATTGTAATCTATTAGACAAATATGATTCAAACCCCCGCAGCGCAGTGCCTTTAATACCTATGGCATGCTCTAATCTCTGTAATAAAATTTTATGGTCAACAGTATCAAAAGCAGCACTGAGGTCTAACAGAACAAGCACAGAGATGAGTTCACTGTCCGAGGCCATAAGAAGATCATTTGTAACCTTCACTAATGCTGTTTCTGTACTATGATGAATTCTAAAACCTGACTGAAACTCTTCAAATAGACCATTCCTCTGCAGATGATCAGTTAGCTGTTTTACAACTACCCTTTCAAGAATTTTTGAGAGAAAAGGAAGGTTGGAGATTGGCCTATAATTAGCTAAGATAGCTGGGTCAAGTGATGGCTTTTTAAGTAATGGTTTAATTACTGCCACCTTAAAAGCCTGTGGTACATAGCCAACTAACAAAGATAGATTGATCATATTTAAGATCGAAGCATTAAATAATGGTAGGGCTTCCTTGAGCAGCCTGGTAGGAATGGGGTCTAATAAACATGTTGATGGTTTGGATGAAGTAACTAATGAAAATAACTCAGACAGAACAATCGGAGAGAATGAGTCTAACCAAATACCGGCATCACTGAAAGCAGCCAAAGATAACAATACGTCTTTGGGATGGTTATGAGTAATGTTTTCTCTAATAGTTAAAATTTTGTTAACAAAGAAAGTCATGAAGTCATTACTAGTTAAAGTTAATGGAATACTCAGCTCAATAGAGCTCTGACTCTTTGTCAGCCTGGCTACAGTGCTGAAAAGAAACCTGGGGTTGTTCTTATTTTCTTCAATTAGTGATGAGTAGAAAGATGTCCTAGTTTTACGGAGGGCTTTTTTATAGAGCAACAGACTCTTTTTCCAGGCTAAGTGAAGATCTTCGAAATTAGTGAGACGCCATTTCCTCTCCAACTTATGGGTTATCTGCTTTAAGCTACGAGTTTGTGAGTTATACCACGGAGTCAGGCACTTCTGATTTAAAGCTCTCTTTTTCAGAGGAGCTACAGCATCCAAAGTTGTCTTCAATGAGGATGTAAAACTATTGACGAGATACTCTATCTCACTTACAGAGTTTAGGTAGCTACTCTGCACTGTGTTGGTATATGGCATTAGAGAACATAAAGAAGGAATCATATCCTTAAACCTAGTTACAGCGCTTTCTGAAAGACTTCTAGTGTAATGAAACTTATTCCCCACTGCTGGGTAGTCCATCAGAGTAAATGTAAATGTTATTAAGAAATGATCAGACAGCAGGGAGTTTTCAGGGAATACTGTTAAGTCTTCTATTTCCATACCATAAGTCAGAACAAGATCTAAGATATGATTAAAGTGGTGGGTGGACTCATTTACTTTTTGAGCAAAGCCAATAGAGTCTAATAATAGATTAAATGCAGTGTTGAGGCTGTCATTCTCAGCATCTGTGTGGATGTTAAAATCGCCCACTATAATTATCTTATCTGAGCTAAGCACTAAGTCAGACAAAAGGTCTGAAAATTCACAGAGAAACTCACAGCAACGACCAGGTGGACGATAGATAATAACAAATAAAACTGGTTTTTGGGACTTCCAATTTGGATGGACAAGACTAAGAGTCAAGCTTTCAAATGAATTAAAGCTCTGTCTGGGTTTTTGATTAATTAATAAGCTGGAATGGAAGATTGCTGCTAATCCTCCGCCCCGGCTACGAGCATTCTGACAGTTAGTGTGACTCGGGGTGTTGACTCATTTAAACTAACATATTCATCCTGCTGTAACCAGGTTTCTGTAAGGCAGAATAAATCAATATGTTGATCAATTATTATATCATTTACCAACAGGGACTTAGAAGAGAGAGACCTAATGTTTAATAGACCACATTTAACTGTTTTAGTCTGTGGTGCAGTTGAAGGTGCTATATTATTTTTTCTTTTTGAATTTTTATGCTTAAATAGATTTTTGCTGGTTATTGGTAGTCTGGGAGCAGGCACCGTCTCTACGGGGATGGGGTAATGAGGGGATGGCAGGGGGAGAGAAGCTGCAAAGAGGTGTGTAAGACTACAACTCTGCTTCCTGGTCCCAACCCTGGATAGTCACGGTTTGGAGGATTTAAGAAAATTGGCCAGATTTCTAGAAATGAGAGCTGCTCCATCCAAAGTGGGATGGATGCCGTCTCTCCTAACAAGACCCAGTTTTCCCCAGAAGCTTTGCCAATTATCTATGAAGCCCACCTCATTTTTTGGACACCACTCAGACAGCCAGCAATTCAGGGAGAACATGTGGCTAAACATGTCACTCCCGGTCTGATTGGGGAGGGGCCCAGAGAAAACTACAGAGTCCGACATTGTTTTTGCAAAGTTACACACCGATTTAATGTTAATTTTAGTGACCTCTGATTGGCGTAACCGGGTGTCATTACTGCTGACGTGAATTACAATCTTACCAAATTTACGCTTAGCCTTAGCCAGCAGTTTCAAATTTCCTTCAATGTCGCCTGCTCTGGCCCCCGGAAGACAATTGACTATGGTTGCTGGTGTCGCTAACTTCACATTTCTCAAAACAGAGTCGCCAATAACCAGAGTTTGATCCTCGGCGGGTGTGTCGCCGAGTGGGGAAAAACGGTTAGAAATGTGAACGGGTTGGCAGTGTACACGGGGCTTCTGTTTAGAACTACGCTTCCTCCTCACAGTCACCCAGTCGCCTGTCAGGGGTGAGAGGGAACATTTCCAGGGTGAGGGGTAAGATATCCTAGGATACTGAGGGGGGGGGTAAGATATACTGTTACACTGGGATTGGATCCGTCTCACCCCTACTAACATAAAAATAAAAAATCTAATTTTTAAGTAAAATATTCATTTTTATTGTAAACCATAATATTTCATAATCACCAACGAATTATTTGGCAGATTGGCCAGGAATCTCCAAAAACACTCCAATCTCTCATGGTATCATGCAAATCATCGAGGTTTATCCTACCTTAGATGAGACAGTTGATGTATGTTAAAAATTATTTCTTATTGTTGAACAAACCTATCAAGCATTCTCTTGTTTTATTTATTCTTTATTGTTTTTTTGCAGCTTTTATTTATTTATTAATTTTTTGGTTGCTAGTTGGGGGATGCTTCCCGTATCCCCCCCCGGATTCATCACTGTGAAAAACAGGGGGAAAAAAATCATGTATTATAAAATATGTATCCTTTTTGCTTTTCTCCAAATAGCAGGTGTTGACGATTTTGAAAGAACAGACAGAATATATTTGATTTTTTACCTTTTTTATGCAGACATGAGGTTCCATTGAGATTAAAAATCTCTTTTTCAAGAGCTGCCTGGCCAAGGTTGCAGTCATCACAATATATTAAAATGCAGGAAATACAATATGTTTAAAAAAAGGAAAGAAGAAATGTAATTTCTCCCAGATCTATCAAAACCAAGGGTATGTTTAAATAAAGTAACCGCTTGGTGGAACGTAGCTGGTAAGCTGACACAGAGAAGGGTACAAAGAGAAGCTGGACATTTACTTATTATTTCTTGAAAGACAAAAATATACCAGTGCTTTTGTCTGCGAGTAGTTAATGTCGTCCATTTCACCAAATCATAAAGAATGCAGTGGTATTTACATTTGTAATGAAACACAGAGACGAATCAAGGCTCTATGAAATGGAGGCCGCAGCATGCATATACAATATATCACCTTAATCAATCACAGACAGAAAAATAGCTTCCACAAGACATTTTCTTTTCACAAAAATTAAAACCAAATTTATTTCTAAAATAAAAGCTCATCTCCACTTTGATATTAATCATTATATTAGCAATTTCTGCATTAATGGACAGCTTGTCATCTCTCTGTCAGACATAAAAATGTTATGATCATCAATCAACTATGAGTAAATGAGTAAGACCATAAAATGTGTTTCTGAACATTTGAGACCAATTTTGAACTCATCAGAGCAAATTATAATTACTGGAATGCAGTCTCAAAGGAATGCACCACCTGTGCTATGGGAGGTGGGTAAGCATGTGTGTAAATCACCGTCATCAGCATATAAATGTGTTTATACTTGAATGTCTTTACCCAAATCATTCATGAAAATTGCAAACAACATATGTAGCAAAATGGAACCCTGGGGGGCGTGGGGGGGGGGGGGGGGGACTTTAACTATCTCAAGAATGTACAGTATCTGCACATACTGAGTCCCAATCACATGCTTACATTTTCCTAAATAGTATGCTTGCACAGGGAGCACTGCGAGCACATTAAAATCAGTCTAGTGTATATGCTTGACAATTGAACATCTCTGCAAAGCCTTGAGCAAATATTTGCACAAGTTAATCAGTTTGAACATTAAATATCTTGTCTTTGTGGTGTATTCAATTGAATATAGGTTGCAGAGGATTGTATTCTGTTTTTATTTACATTTTTCACAATGTCCCAACTTCATTGGAATTGGGGTTGTACCTTTAATGTTTGACATGAAACTGACAGAATTAAGATCTTGCAGTGCTAATAAAATACATTTAACCTCATTTGTGTTTCACTGGCATGGTTGTTGAGCAGTGCAGTTTTAATCTGCCCTGTATTTTTCATGTATTTTTCCTGATTTAATCTTGTGGCCTCTGTCTTGACATCCTTCTGACTATTGTTGTTTCCAAGTGAATCATTGAAGCCTTTTCTTACATATTTTCCTCAAAACAGAACCAGGAAATCAGTCCTCTGTTGTTGTTCTTATTATATTATTGTTGTTGTTGTTAGTGGTAACAGCAAGGGGTCAGTCATGTATTCTCACACCTGAAATCATTTTCATTACACTTAAATTAAATTTTGGGGGGGGGGAATGGATGTCATTCCAATATTGTTATTATGATATTCTCGGCAATCACATCTTGATTGTGTCATTTCAACACCACTGTGGTGGTGCACAGAGGCAAAAACAGTATCACTGTTCAAATACTTAATGTAACCGGAAATGTCAATTTCCGCTTTGGTGCTGTTGTAATTCAGCAATGCTTGTCCTTCCTGGTGCTCAAAGTGGCATCTCGTGCAAAGAGTTCATCAGGAACACATTTGTTTTTTTCTTTGAACAGTGGAACATAAGAGTTTGTGTGTCTCTGAAGGCAATTTAGAAGATAAAATGATCCTTCTTTTTAGTAGTGAATAAGACAGGTGGTAGGTGGCAATTGAGGCTTGTTCTTTCTGACTGTCCCCAACATGGTCATTTTTTCAAGCTGAGGGTTGGGGTGGGGGTTTAGCTGTTGACCAACAGCATATGAGATGACAAAAACTGTTGTGTTGGAAGAAATGCAGTCTTTTCCTGGCCCATCTGCTTTTCATGGTTTCCTTTGGGCATACCATCAGCAGGTGTCTTGGTATAAATGTGCATCAGATATTGCCAACACCATTTTTCCATATTCTGGCAGTTTGATTGGCATTTGGTATGAATTACCAGTATCTCCTAAAAGTGCCACTCATTTATCACCCTGGCTACCCAATGACCAGGATAATAAATGAGCATTAGAGTGTCTATTGTTTTGATCAAAACTTCTCTGGTTGCTGCCAGATGGAGGCCCGGTGTCGCCAACTGAACGGACCCCCTAAAAATTGGTCCACTCTGCCTTCACTGTCCATGCGTCATTTCAGAGCTTCAGCAGCAATTCACCGATTATCACCTCATTTCTGCTTCAAATTGCACTCCAGTCATCATCTAACTGAGCAACAGATATCTGAAGCTTTTGTACAACAATCATTTCCACATAAATTCAGCATTATTTCATAATAAAAGACGGGGTGATCAGAAAGTGATCAGAGCACCACTAAGGGCCCAATTTCGAACTAGAAATTGTGACAAAGTGTGAGGCCCGCAGGGCCGAAGCTCATAGGCCGGGGGTCTGGGGGTCGCTGCAGGCCCCCAGAAGCCAACGGCTTCTAGATAAGCTCAGATGCATTCTGAGCATCCAGAACAGTAATTTTAATGTTTTGAGAAGACCATAAAGTTGACACCATTTGACTTGTGCAATTTGAAACTTTGGATATAAGTACTTTATTCTGAGAATAGCCAGCATTGATTTTATTAACATCCTGGTGTAAATAAGGTATCACCACATGTATAGAACTCAAAAAGAATGATAAGTTGAATTTTCATTAAAAAAACAACAACTACAATGTGGTAAAATGTATTCATAAATATGAAAGAACATGCTGTTATTAATTATTAACTATCGCATACTGTATTTTTTTTCAAGATTTGTTTTTGCATAAGTTTGAAAAAACAACAGATCATAAGTTTAGGATAAATGACTTATCATGAATTTAATTTTCAAAGTGGCACTAATGACAACACTCATACTGAACATAATTTCGCTTGCATAGACTGATTTTGGAGATCAAGCAATAATTGTAGATGGGCTTTCTGAGGTCCCAGATAGCTTTTCTGATTTCCTTTTCTAACTTTCAGAATTTAGTAAATTAGCATATGGTCCATTGATACTTATGTCTAGACACTAGTCCCTAGAGGCAACAATTTTTGGTTTCAAATCTGGGCAAATGCAGTCCCAGAAAATTCTGAATGTGACAGAATGTGGTGTTGTAAACAAGTCAATGCTGCTAAAAATACAAACTTGCAGAAAAAAAGATACTATTCTGACATGGTTTTGCACATAAGACTGACATAGTTTGCACATAAGACTGGCAAAGCATGTTTCAAGTACACACATATATGTCAGAAGGTGGGGGGGGCATACCATATTCTGCCCCCCTGGTTGAAAAGGTGGGGGGGACATGCCCCCCCTATCCCCCACCAAATTGCGCCCATGAGCGCCACAACAACATATCGGAGTCTGACGTGCCAGTATGTCATTTCAGAGCGTCAGTAGCGACTCACCGATTATCGCCTCGTTTCTGCTTAAAATGGTCTAGTTTCTGCTTAGAACTGACTTCAGAATCATTTAAGAGGATTTACTTTGTTATCTGATGGTTAATAATCACATTATTCCCTTTGATCACTTTGGGTGTAGAGAGTCAGACTCAGAGAGTCAGTCTCAGATGCGTTGCTGTGGCACTCTGATCGCTCTTCTGTCTTTTATTACGAAATGCTGATTTTATGTGGAAATGATTGTTGTACAAAAGCTTTAGATAACCGTCGCTGAGATAGATGATGACTGGAGTGCAGTTTGAAGTAGAAGCGAGGCGATAATCTGTGAATTGCTGCCGATGCTCCAAATGACTCATGTGCAGTGAAGGCAGGGCGGACCAATGTGGAGAGGGGACCGTTCGGTCTGCAAAACCGGATTTGTATCACAGTTGTTGAAAGTTGCTGTCTGCCATGAAGAATTGCCCAAACACACTCTGCATCACATAAACTGGTGGTAGATTTGTTTCTGGATCCAGTTGTTTTTGAGAAATGTCTGTCCTTCAGGTTGGTCAGGTTTAACACTATGGTTTCAAAGGACTCTGTCAGGCAGGATTTTATGTCATCAGCCTGGGATATGGCACATGTCGTTGGCTCTGGGGTCATCCTGATAATATTTTAAGATGACAATTCTCCTCTCAGGTGCGCATGAAGACTAGGATGTATTCCAGTTCTTTCAGTGGATATTAAATATATAGCAGCAGTTCCAGTAGGACTGTCTTCCACATCACTGAGTTGTTCCACTTCAGTTGTCTCTTGATTTTGTAACATATTCTGTGCTGTCTTGTCAACAAATTACATTTCCTTTTTCATTGCAGCTTTGCTGTCTTTCCTGGCCTACCTCCTTGTTAAAGTTATGATCAAAGTTACCATCAAGAATCTTACATAATGTATAGCTTTTTTTTGTTGAGCTGCCAGAGGATGATTTGTGAGCAAGGTTTTAAGAAAGCTTTTTTTTAACAATGCTGAGAAAAAAAAAATCTATTATTCATAGGCTCTGGCAAAAGTTGAGGCATGTACCCTGTATAATATTCTTAGCTCTTGGGGGTCTGACTTGTTCTAGGGGATAATGAGGATAAACAGATTACAATTTAGTTCACACTGAGGCACCAGATCAATAGAAGCAAATTTGTGTTGCTTATTCAATACACCATAAGGCCTGAAACACACCGCAAGTGTTACATGCATGTTTCAGTTACACTATATGCTGATTTTCATTTTGTTATCTATTTTAGTAGATTATTATTATTAATTTCATTTGCTAAGAGGGACAATGTACAAAAGAAAAAAGAACGTAAATGTACACAATTGCAGCCATAGGCTGATTTCCATTGTTTCTCCCCTTGCCAGATGGTACAGGCAAATTCCTATAATAATAAAACAAAAAACACATAATAAATTCATATTAAAAAAACACACACACACACACATAAGATCATTTTAAACACAGTACACTCTACAATGCACACAGATTGTATCACACTTCAATTCCCAACCCTTTCCTAATGTCCTAGGTTCTATTGCCTATGATGGCAGTTGTGGGTGGACATCAACCATCCCTTCAGATGTTTTTTATAGGTACTTAGAGCAGGGCATTCCCTAACAGTGGATGGTAAGATGTTCCAGAGATGACCACCCTTTACAGATAAAGCCATTTGGCCAAAGATGGTGCGTCTACACGGACACAGTCACCACGGTCAGCTGCTTGAGTGGCTATGGCCGCGGGGCTGCAGAAGGACCTGAAGGACAGACCTGAATAGACAATCAAATATGACGTCTGTTGGTAATTGGACCAACAAAAAAAAAATCTGATCAAACATGGAAACAGATGATAAAATATATGACATAGACACTAATATTGATGAAAGTATATTTGACTTAAAAATGATTGGTTGCGAGTATTATACGGTAGAACAGCTAAATAGTGAAAAAATTGCAGAAGATACCCTGTCACTCTTACATATAAACAGTCGAAGCTTGTATTGTAAAATGTCGCAAATAAAAGATTATTTAAATCAGTTTAAAAATAAATTTAATATTGTTGCAATCACTGAATCTTGGCTTAATGATGATCTCATGACTGATGTTCAAATAGAGGGATATGAGCTGTATTTTGTGAACAGAAGAGATAAAAGGGGCGGTGGTGTTGCTCTGTACATAAAGGCTGATATCTGATATGATATGATATGATAGATCTGATATGTACAATTGTAGAAGAAATGACAACTGTGGATGACATCATAGAAATTGTAACAGTGGAACTTGTACATGAAACATCTAAAAATATTTTAATCAGTTGTGTATACAGAGCACCAGACACTTGTGTTGTGAAATTTACAGATAGAATAATAGAGCTATTCCATCAAATTAAAAACAAAATGCTTTTTATATGTGGAGACTTTAACATCAACATAGAGAGCTCCAGTTGCCAAAGAATAAGTGATTTTGTGAATTCAATGTATAGTTTGGGGTTATTCCACTTGATAACAAAACCAACCAGAATCACATCGCAAAGTGCAACGGTAATCGACAATATATTTACAAATAGAACAGATGAAATTATCAGGAATGGGATCTTGATGACAGATGTTAGTGATCATTTACCAGTCTTTTCAATATTTAAATATAAAAATAGGTACAAGAAAAAAACTGTTATAAACTTGGGAAGAAGTTTATGTCAGTGATGTTAATGTAGCATATAACTCATTTATGAAAATATTGATGAAATCATATAATAAAAACTGTAAATTAATAGAAATTAGTAAGAAAAGAGTAAATAAACCATGGCTGACAAAGGGAATAAAAAATGCTTGTGCAAAGAAAAACTGTTTATACAGGTGCTTTTTAAAAATGCAAACAAAGGAAACAGAACACAGATACAAAAAATATAAAAATAAACTACTGACAATAATTAGGAAACAAAAAAAAAAGATTATTATAGTGAACAATTAAATAAGAATAAAGATAATATGAGGGCAACATGGGGAATTATAAAAAGTGTGATTGAAAGTGATGGAGCGAAAGCAACTTTTCCAAATTACTTTGTCAAAGAAAATAAAGAGATATATGACATAAAAGAAGTGGCAAATGGGTTTAATGATTATTTTTCAAATGTAGGATCAAGTCTGGTGGGAAATAAACCAATAGTAGAAGATACATTACATACACTTGTAAATACGGTCAATAGTATTTTCCTGGACAATGTGGAAAAAGATGAAATAAGAAATATTGTAAAAAAAACTGTGTAAGCAAAAGATCAACTGACCATGAAGATTTAGACATGATGACTGTAAAAAGTATAATAGAAACTGTTATTGAACCATTTACTTATATTTGCAATCTGTCTCTGTCAACAGGGATTTTTCCAGATGAAATGAAAATTGCCAAGGTAGTCCCATTATATAAAAATGGAGACAAACATAAATTCTCTAATTACAGGCCAGTATCATTGCTTCCACAGTTTTCTAAAATTATGGAAAAAGTTTTTGTGACAAGGTTGGATAAATTCACTGAGAAACATCATATTTTAAATAATGCTCAGTATGGATTCAGAACAAAACATTCGACAGCTATGGCAATTATGGAATTAATAGAGAAAATATCAACAACAATAGAAAATAAGGATTATTTTGTAAGTATTTTTATTGACTTGAAAAAAGCTTTTGATGTTATTGACCACTCAAGATTGCTTCACAAGTTACAACAATATGGAATAAGAGGTGTTGCACATCAGTGGGTAAAAAGCTACTTGGAAAACAGAAAACAGTTTGTTCAGATAAATAATATCAAATCAGAATTGTGTAACATTGCTTATGGAGTACCACAAGGATCAGTACTTGGACCCAAACTGTTTATTTTGTATATCAATGATTTTGTGAATGTATCTAATGTGCTTGGTAGCATTTTATTTGCTGATGATACAACGCTGTTTTACTCTGGATCAGATATACAGGAAGTAGCACAAGTGATAAAAATAGAATTGGAAAAGGTTAAGCATTGGTTTGATATAAACAGACTGTCACTAAATATTAATAAGACAAATTTCATATTGTTTAATGACAGAGCAAAAAAAAATAACGTGTCATTACAAATAGATGGAATGGATATACAAAGGGTAAAAGAAATGAAATTTTTAGGAGTCATAATTGATGAAGATCTTACATGGAAGTCACACATAAATTACATAAAAGGAAAAATAGCGAAAGCCATTGCTGTTTTGCATAAAGTAAAATATTCATTAAATAGTTATGGTTTATTAACATTGTACAATTAATTGATTTTCCCATATTTAACTTATTGTGTAGAAATCTGGGGATCAACATATACAACTTATATACAACCTTTGTTTATTCTGCAGAAAAGGGTTTTAAGGGTGATTAGCAACAGTGGTTTTAGAGATCCATCTAATCCATTGTTCATTAAGTACAGGGTACTTAAATTTCGTGATTTGGTCGATTTGAAAATATTACAAACAATGTACCAAGCAAATAAAAATACTTTACAAACAAACATTCAAAATATGTTTGAGAAAAGAGTAAGTAGTTATAAACTGAAAGGAATAGAAGTCTTTAGAAAACCAAGATACAGAACCAGAGTAAAAGAACGGAGTATTGCAGTAAATGGTGTAAAATTATGGAACAATCTCAACAAAGAAATTAAAGAATTAAGGTCGCTTAAATTATTTAAAAAACGTATTAAACTAGATGTATTAAGTAAGTATGAAACTATAAAATAAGTTAGTGGGCTGTAAGGAAGTTAAAAAAAATGTAATTTGTTAATAATGTATTAAATGTTTTAAGTTTAAAAATGAGATGTAATCTATTTAATAATGGTCATAATTATGAAATAAGTCAGTGGTATGTGACAAGTTAAAGAAATACAATCTGTTAAATAATGTTGAAAAATTACGCTGGATATTGAAAGATTGTATTGTAAAAAGGGGCAGAAAATATAAGACTTGTTCTTCTCTCTGCTCCTTTTCATTCTGGTAATGGAGATGCTTTATTTCTGCTTTTCTGTTTTTTTTTTTTTTTAAATGAATGAAATAAATAAATTAATTTAAAAAAAAAAAAAAAGGAGCAGCATTTGATAAAGTAACCCAAAGGGGGTGGGGCTAGGCCGTTTAATGTTTTGAAGACTTAGCAAGCTTCAAAACTCAAAAAAAAAAAAAAGAAAAAAGAAAAGTTTATCTAAAACATTATAGTGATATGATTGCGGTTTTTGTCAAATATTTTAACCATGCCTTATACAAGGACTCAAGGGGCTTGAGAGTTGAGGCACATGTGAAAGATCAGCTGGTTAGACAGTATTCAATGTGACTGAATATCATTGAGTATAGAAATGTCCTGGCTGCATTCGTCGTCAGGCTGTGCCTGATATGCTTAAAATTATACATAATAAATTTAATGGCTTTCACCACCTTTTTGACCTATCTCTTAAAGGCCAAGGTAGAATCAAGTATGACTCCAAGATATTTGATCTCAGAAACCAACTCCAATTCATTACCATTTAAACAAATGCCCGACTGCATTAAATTTAAAAATCATTTGGTGAACACCATGCTGACTGTTTTTTTTTTTTTTTTTTTTAGTTCAGCATGGAGTCAGAGTTGGAGTAGGATGGATGGAGTCGGAGTTGAGCCGCTGCTCCTCCACATCGAAAGGAGCCAGTTGAGGTGGCTCGAGCATCTTTTCTGGATGCCCCCTGGACGCCTTTCTGGAGAGGTGTTCCGGGCAACGTCCCATCGGGAGGAGGCCCCGGGGAAGACCCAGGACACGCTGGAGGTACTACATCTCTCAGCTGGCTTGGGAACGCTTTGGGGTTCCCCCGGAGGAGCTGGGGGAGGTGTGTGTGTGGGGATCGGGAGGTTTGGGCGGCTTTGCTTGAGCTGCTGCCCCCGCGACCCGACTCCGGATAAAGCGGAAGAAAATGGATAGATGGATGAGGCATGATTTAGTAAGCCAGACCTGGACATTGGATAAAATGGATGTCAAAATGCGTGAGGCTTCTTGGATGTTTTGCGACGGTGCAAAAATGACTACATCATCCACATGCATCAATGTATGAACAGTTGGGCAGGAGTGGGGTAAAGAGTTAATGTACAGAGAAAATAAAATTGGGCCAAGAACTGACCCTTGAGGAGATTAAACCTTGCACACCACCAACATGAGTAAAGTGTCCCAGAAGCATTCCACACACAATAAAAGATGGCATCATGAAGTGGGTGACACACAGAAAATCCCCATTGGGGGCGCAAAGAGCCACAGGGCTGTGGGTTCCACAAGAGCTTACCCATGGTGGGCTGGTGTGAGTTTTCTGCAGGCAAGCCCCAGGTGGGCTGTACACAGAAAATCCACATTGGAGCCATCGGCACAGTCTGATGCACAGTTGTCCTGTGTGAGATTTTTGTGGGCAAGGCCAACTGCAGCCCACTTACCCAAAAAAACCCATATTGGACCCGAAGGCATGCATGGACTATCCAAGATGAGGCCCACATAGGTTTAATGCAGGTGTGTGCTTGCTGCCCATTCCAGTGCTTGGGTAGCACTGGAAGTAATCCTGCAGTCATTCCAGTGTTACCCTGTATTGTTACCTGTGATCTGTACAGGCCAATAAAACCTATACTCCCTGCTGAAGTCACAAAAGTGTTATAAGGAGTAAATCTGTGAAAAGTATCAAAGGTCAGCCCATTGTTACCTTTCCAGATAAAAAAAAATCATGGACACGGCAATTAGGCCTACTTTAGTTCCGTTCTATATTTACATGGATGGCATGAACTGGCATGAAACTGCATTGTGCATGAATTAGTAGTGGGTTTATGTGATAGAAATAGTTATATTACAAGAATATTTCCATTAACAGTAAGTTCTGCAAAATAATATTTAAAATCTGAGGAGTACATGTTGGGATTAATTTAGTTTTGTTCTATGTTGTCAAACATTTGAGACTGAACTCTGATTTCACTGAGTTACTTCCTTCTACAATATAGGGGCCATAAAACTGTCTCTTGAAATCACTATCATAAGACAAGGTGGCATACACCAATAATGTCGCTGGAGGGGGTTTAACATTGGCATGAACTGCAGAGGATATGGATAGAAAGCTACAGCACAACGGATAATAACGCTGTCTTGCAAGATGTTGGAGGCACAATTTGACAGATGAAACATCTCCATACAGAGACCTGACAGCAGAAACCTTAGGCTAAAATATAAATCAGTCTGACTTTTATTTGAGTTTTTTGGTGCTGTCATGTATGGTATATAATTTCTCTTTGTTTCTGAGCCACCCAGCCTACAATTTAAAGTAGGACATTTAGAAACTCTCTGCTTCACAGAGTGAAACTACAGCACCACGCTCATAGAGTGCAAACCTCTACCAGAACTAGTTTCCACAAATTTTTACCTTGGAAAAAACTTTTAAGGTCAAAGTCCTGTTAGAAGTACGTTTTCGATCAAAAGGGCTTTTCAATGCTAAAAAGAATCAAATATCCGCTAAATCCGCAGTACAGATCAGATGTGGATCAAACTTAGTGTATTCACTGAGAGTGCCAGTTTGCACCTCATTGTCACAAATAAGAGTGATTGAGGCACTTTTGATTGAGATATAATGCAGAATGCCTCATTGAATGGTTTGTTCCAGCTTTCACCTCATGAAATATTCATACCGCTGAAAGAATGTAAAAACATTCATTATTTGTTTTATATAACGGCAAAAATAGATCCTTGTCATTTGATATTTTATTAATTTCTAAACAACAGAAAAGGGACATACATTTTGGTGTTCCACTGCTGCTGAAGTCCAACACAAACTTTAAGTAGGAGTCCAAATTGTGACATGTAGTCTGGTGATGTTGTGCACTGACTTCGTACTTCCAAAAAAAAAAAAATTACTTGTAACACACACACACAAAATGACGTGTGTGCGCACGCACACGCAAAACAAATCCACACCACTGTAAGCCATCTGGGTGCATGAAGAGCTGTTCAGATGAAAAGCTGACATGATTTTTGGCTGGACTGAGGAACTAGCACCGTCAGTTAGCTCAATTAAATCATCGTCACTTGTGTCGTTGTCCCGGGTGTGCGCGCTCACACAAATGGGATGTGCTTGTGCATGCGTGCACTACCAAAAAATACTTTTTCCTCAGTGCAGTGAAAAACCCAGAGAAATTAGTCCAGCTTTTCATTCTAACTTCCTGCTAACAGCCTCCAGTTGGCTTACAGTACAGTGGATTTGTTTTGTGTGTGCGTGCGTGGTGTGTATACACACGCTCATTGTGTGTGTGTGTGTGTGTGTGGGTGCGCGCAAGCGTGTATGCGTGCACATGTGCATGTATGGTCACGTGTGTGTGTGCACGTGTAGAGTGCAATCGTACCAAACATATGGAACCAAATTTGCTAGGGATGTGAATCGTTCAACAACTCACGATTCAATTCGATTCCGATTCTTGGGGTGACGATTCGATTCAGAATCGATTTTCGATTCAAAGAGCTCTGAGAAATAGTTATATTACTTAAAAATGTTTATGTTTAAGAAAATGCAGATTTATAAGGTTAATCAAGTGATTCTAGATGTAAATTTACTTATCTGCTTTGCTCATTCAGAGTTGACTGGCAGTTTAGCGAAGTGCTGGTCAGTAGTCGGCAGATACCGCTGCTCCCCTCTTTTAGCTCCGGGTGATGACGTAGCATGTGGGCTTGCGGATTTGAAGTGTTTCCGAAGTACTTGACTTTCATTTTGCAGATTTTGCACACTGCATAAGTCATGTCAAGCTACTTCTTACGCAGCAAATAATAAAATCCAAAATGCACCCAAACATTTGCCTTCAGCAAAGAGGGTGCTGGCTGAATTAGCTCTTTGTCCACCATGCTAAGCTACAGCCACTGAACTCTGCATCTCACGAGTGTTTGAAGCACGCCGGAACACCCCCCTTGTGGGGATGCTGTAGTACGGAAGCCGTTGCCTGACAAACAGTACACGCAGCGAGTAAGCAAGAAAATGTTTTAAAAAAATGCTTTTTAAAAATCGATTCTTGGACATTTTGGTTCGATTCAGAATCGTAATAAATAAGAATCGCGATTCGGACGTGAATCGATTTTTTCCGACACCCCTAAAATTTGCACTCTAAATGGAACCAAATCACACTCTAAATGCAATGCAACACAAATGGGACAAATAATCCATGTCATGTTTGTTTGTTTATTTGTTTATTTATTAGGATCCCCACTCTTCCTGGGGTCCACACAAAACAACAACCAAAATATATGAGGGTAGGCTGAAAAGTTCTAAGGCTCACTATAATGCAGTTAATAGTGAGCCTTAGAACTTTTCAGCCTACCCTTGTACATTAATCAAAAATGCATATATATATATATATATATATATATATATATATATATATATATATATATATATATATATATATATATATATATATATACGAGGTCTGTCCATAAAGTATAGGTCCTTTTTATTTTTTTCAAAAACTATATGGATTTCATTCATATGTTTTTACGTCAGACATGCTTGAACCCTCGTGCGCATGCGTGAGTTTTTCCACACCTGTCGGTGACGTCATTCGTCTGTGAGCACTCCTTGTGGGAGGAGTCGTCCAGCCCCTCGTCGGAATTCCTTTGTCTGAGAAGTTGCTGAGAGACTGGCGCTTTGTTTGATCAAAATTTTTTCTAAACCTGTGAGACACATCGAAGTGGACATGGTTCGAAAAATTAAGCTGGTTTTCGGTAAAAATTTTAACGGCTGATGAGAGATTTTGAGGTGATACTGTCGCTTTAAGGACTTCCCACGGTGCGAGACGTCGTGCAGCGCTCTCAGGCGCCGTCGTCAGCCTGTTTCAAGCTTAAAACCTCCACATTTCAGGCTCTATTGATCCAGGACGTCGTGAGAGAACAGAGAAGTTTCAGAAGAAGTCGGTTTCAGCATTTTATCCGGATATTCCACTGTTAAAGGAGATTTTTTTAATGAAAGACGCGGTGCGGCGGCACAGGAAAAACACCTCCGTGTTGATAACCATTTGTAAAATCCAGTCGGCTTTTGATGGCTTTCAGTGGAGTGAGTATATGAGAAATTGTTTAACAGCTGGACATGTTCCAACTTGTCCTTAAGGCTTCCAACAGAGGTGTTTTTCCTGTGGCGGAGCGTCGCGGCGGCTGCGAGCCGACGCTGCAATCCGCCCGCACGTCTTTCATTAAAAAAGTCTCCTTTAACAGTGGAATATCCGGATAAAATGCTGAAACCGACTTCTTCTGAAACTTCTCTGTTCTCTCACGAAGTCCTGGATCAATAGAGCCTGAAATGTGGAGGTTTTAAGCTTGAAACAGGCTGACGATGGCGCCTTAGAGCGTTGCGCGATGTCTCGCACCGTGGAAAGTCCTTAAAGCGACAGTATCACCTCAAAATCTCTCATCAGCTGTTAAAATTTTTACCGAAAACCAGCTTAATTTTTCGAACCATGTCCACTTCGATGTGTCTCACAGGTTTAGAAAAAATTTTGATCAAACAAAGCGCCAGTCTCTCAGCAACTTCTCAGACAAAGGAATTCCGACGAGGGGCTGGATGACTCCTCCCACAAGGAGTGCTCACAGGTGAATGACGTCACTGACAGGCGTGGAAAAACTCACGCATGCGCACGAGGGTTCAAGCATGTCTGATGTAAAAACATATGAATGAAATCCATATAGTTTTTGAAAAAAATAAAAAGGACCTATACTTCATGGACAGCCCTCGTATATATATATATATATATATATATATATATATATATATATATATATATATATATATATATATATATACACTCAACAAAAATATAAACGCAACACTTTTGGTTTTGCTCCCATTTTGTATGAGATGAATTTGAATGAATTTGAATTTGCCATATCAAGATGCTGATTAGACACCATGATTAGTGCACAGGTGTGCCTTAGACTGCCCACAATAAAAGGCCACCAGTTTTATCACACAGCACAATGCCACAGATGTCGCAAGATTTGAGGGAGCGTGCAGTTGGCATGCTGACAGCAGGAATGTCAACCAGAGCTGTTGCTCGTGTATTGAATGTTAATTTCTCTACCATAAGCCGTCTCCAAAGACGTTTCAGAGAATTTGGCACAAACTGTCAGAAACCGTCTCAGGGAAGCTCATCTGCATGCTCGTCGTCCTCATCGGGGTCTCGACCTGACTCCAGTTCGTCGTCGTAACCAGAAATAAGCACAACATTATCATTACAATACGACTGCAATTCTCCGGATCCAGATACCGGATCAAGACAGCGTCCAGTTTAGAAATGAATGGCACATTCCACTGTTACAGGAGTTTTTGTCATGGAAAGCTCATGAGTTTTTTTCATGGAAAAAGAAGCAGATGGATGCGCCACCGTGCTGCTCATGGTGTGGGACAAAACCACCTCCATGCTCAATTTCTTGGATATTCACACGACTGAAAAGCAACCGGAAGCCGTCTGAAAGCCACCTGAAAGCCGTCCTGAGAGACCAACACGGAGGTGGTTTTGTCCCGCACCATGAGCGGCACGGTGGCGCATTCATCCGCTTCTTTTTCCATGAAAAAAACTCCATTAACAGTGGAATGTGCCGAAAAAGTGCTGATGTCCACGCCTTCTGCCTTTTTGTGAAAGTCAGACAACGTCCCGGATCAACAAAACCTTCATGTAGGAAATGACCTGGTTGTTTCAGCAGGATTTGAGCCTGTCGATCGGCGCTCGGAGTGCGCCGCGCTCTCAGATGCTGTGGGCGGTCTTTAAACCGGCTGGAGCACTCCTTAATGTTATGTGTCGACGCGGATTGAGGAGCGAACCTGCGTCAGACAGAACCCAGCGCTAAAAATAACCAGAAAGCGGTTCCAACAACAAAAACAATTTATTTTTCACCTGTGCCTAAATAAAATGTACAAAACCAAAACCAACGTCCTTCTGGAGGAGTGACTGCTGGCACGCTCTCCAGCGCCCGCAAGGAGAGAAGTCCGGCGCTCCTGGACCCACTACCACCAGACAAACACCCCCCAGGTGGACACGACAAACTGACTCTCTGTGAAGCAAAGAAGATGTGAGGTAAGTCAGCAGTTACAACAATATCTTTCAAAAGACACACGCTATCAGCAACACATTCAGGTCTGTACTTTTTATCTTTATGCAAATGAGCAGCTTCTCACAACAAGTGGAGGATCACTTATCCTGCACGCCACAGCAGTGAGAAGCAAGCTGCACAATTCTCATCACAATTCAAGTATACTGTGTAACAAAACACCAAGTTACTATCAACAATTAGTCAAATACTTAATTACCTTTAATGTGTGCTGACAGCATGTGTCCTCACCCTTCCTTGCTTCACGGCTCGATGTGTCAAACCCAGGTGCGGTCCTCAGCGTCTCACAAACGAACATCACAAGGTCGAGTTCCCGGCAGTTCTGCTTGAATCACACATGCCTTAAAAGCAGAACGCCATCCAATTATCTGCCTCAGCTGAAAGTCTTTAAGGTTGCATGTGAGCACCAGTCACAGGTGCTTCACATGATGTTGATGAGGGTGAGGATTCTTCAGCCAGCACATTCTCCACAGACAAATCAGTTTCCATGCCACCTGAGGAGCAAAGAAAAGAAAAGAACACCAAAACATCCAGCCACACCCCCCAACACACAACACTTAATCTGTGTAATCTCCATAAAATCGTCCCTGAAAGCCATATTAATTTTCCGAATGGTGTCCACCTGGAGGTCTCTCACAGTTTCAGGAAAAAATTGATGCAGCAAAGCTCCAAATCATTCCGCCATTTCCTTAACGACGAGAGGGGTGGACCAGTGCTCACTCAAAGCCTGCTCACAGGCAAATGACGCAACCGACAGGCGTGAAAAAACTCACGCATGCGCACGAAGGTTCAAGCTTGGCTGATGTAATCACACGTGATTGAAATCCATATGGTTTTTGAAAAAAAATAAAAAGGTCCGATACTTTTCTAACAGACCTTGTATATATAATATGTCCGAAATTCGGTTTGCGTTTATTAAATTCCACGCAGATTAAATGTAACAGACACGGATTATTTGTTATAATTGTTTTAGCAAGTTTTCAGGGTATCATGCAGCAGTCTCTTTTTAACGTGATGAAAAGCATAAAAAAATTACATTTTTGTAGTAAAATATTCAATTACAATTGTCATCATGTGGATTCTCTATGTTGTTTGACTGCAGCATCTCTCTGGCGTGCAAGGGATTATGGGATATGTCAATAGGGCGAATAGTCAAGGTGTGTACTTTCATTAGTAGCACATCAGTTAGTTTATCAAGTTTGCTTAGTATATTTTAAGAGCAGGGTTAGCCACTGAATCCTCGTGCGATCCCACAAGATCAACATTTGATACTTCCTGTTTCACTGTGGATTAAAAATTTGGCACTTCCTGTTTGGGACTCCCTGTACCATGAGCGAGCTTGCGCTGCTTGCTTCGCTTATAATATGTATATGTAGCAGACATGACGAGCGAAGCTCTGCAGCATCTCACCATGTCATTTGGGTCCTTCAGACTTGTTTTTGAGTAAATGCTAAAACCTAAATGTGAGTACCAAAACATGTTGCGTCCATAGCAATGCTAATTTGCGGAGTTTTATTTCACATGGTTTGCACCCTTCAAGGATTGAAAGGATCGCTTCATCTATGATTGGTTTGTAGGTTTTTACAACAATGTTGTCCGGCTTGTGGCTTTTTCCCCTATGTGCAGATTTTTTTTGTGTCAGATTGTTTTGTGTCATTTCCAATTTGTGCCTTCGGTCATACAACTTGATAGGGTGATGCTGCAACTGTTTTGAAAAAAAGACTTGAGTATCTGGCTTATGAAAAAAATCATTTTGAAAGATTTTTGATATTTTTTTTATTTGAACATAATTTTAGCAGGTGTAAGTATTGAGTTTTTCAATACTTACACTTACTCACTGCACTTGCTCTGATGTAAATAACAAATAAAAACTGCTTTGAGAGATCAGTAGCTATGAAAAATGGCACTAAACTTAAAATTTTGCTGGAGTCCAACCAGATACGCTTCTGTCAAACTGGGGTCCAAGAGGACTCCCTTCGACAAATCTATTATGGACCCCACAGTCTTTTATCAAACTTGATGAATATAAGTGAAATTGAGGATAACTACGAGGTCTATTAGAAAAGAAACCGAGCTTTTTATTTTTTCAAAAACTATATGGATTTGAATCACGTGTGATTGCGTCAGACAAGCTTGAACCCTCGTGCGCATGCATGAGTTTTTCCACGCCTTTCGGTTGCATCATTCGCCTGTGAGCAGGCTTTGAGCGAGGAGTGGTCCACCCCCTCGGCGGATTTTCATTGTCAGGAAATGGCGGAATGATTTGGGCTTTTTTTCCATCAGAATTTTTTCAGACACTGTTAGAGACTGGCAGCTGGAAACCATTAGAAAAAATTATCTGGCTTTCGGTGAAAATTTTATGGGCTTCACAGAGAATAAGGACTGTTACTACAGCTTTAAGGACAGCTTTAACACTGGAACTCCCAAGGACCTGCCAAATGGCAGTTATACCTTTAAATCCCAAGGACCTGCCAAATGGCAGTTATACCTTTAAATCCCAAGGCACTGCCAAATGGCACTCCCTGGATTTACATCTCAACGACCCCCTTTCATGAGCTAATACACAGTAGCACCTTATTCAGCTTGTGCATTTGTCCTCTTTGTGTCAGCAAAATAAAAAATAGTTTCAGTTGCATTTGTAAGAAGTAACTCTAAAGACAGAACCCAAGTACATAAGAAAAAACAGATGTTTAGTTATAAAGAATAAAATAAACTTTTCAACTTTATCAGATTCTTTGACCATAAAGACATACCCATAGCTTTAGGAATGATATTTGTACCACTATTACTTCAATAGTTATTATGCTAATGTTTTGTTATTTCTATATTCTTATTATTTCTATTGTTACCAGGTGACATTTGACCTAGTTTGTTTGAACGCACCTGGCACTGCCACATCTCCTTTCTGTGAACTTGTTACAAAAAACACAACACTTAGTAGAAGAAATTTAGATCCAAGATTCAAAGCTTTATTGTCATATGCACAGTACTTTGCTGCCCACACTGGATGTCCAAAATATCTTATATGCTCTGTGCTATAAAGCTTAGCCATCTCTGCGTCTCTCAGTCAACAGAGTGAGTATGTGTTGTGAGCTGGCTTTCCAGCACTTGCACATTCTGATCTAATGGCCCCCATGTACATAACAAAATGTGGCCTAATGAGATGTAAAGTACCCCAGTGCTGCCATTTGGCAGCGCTTGGTAGATACAGGAGTAGTGTAGTGCTGCCATTTGGCAGCACTTGGTAGATAGAGGAGTAGTGTAAAAATGCTGGTAATCCCAGTGTTAAGGACGGCTTTAAGGACGCTCGGTGCGCCGCGCTCCTTGCCGCCATCGAGAGCTACAAACCACCGGATCATTTCTAAACGGATGGCTCTGTGGATCCGAGACCGTCGTGTGCACTTTCTCTGGTTATCACAAGAGCTGGACATCAGCCATTTTCCAGCAGATTTCACTTTTAACAAGAGATTTTTTCATGGAAAGCCGAGCGGAGGCTTTGCGCGTCACGACCGATTTGCTGATGGAGCGAGACAAAGGAACACCTCCGTTTTGGTCTCACAGGACGGCTTTGAGATGGTGTTCAGACAGCTGTCGGTGGTTTATCCATCGAGTGATTATCCGAGAAATTGTGGATGTGCCTGGACATGCCAGAACATGTCCCGTGAGGCTTCGTCATGGCGTTGCTGTGTGCCATGCGGCACCGCCGCGACGCGCGAAGCCTCCGCTCCTCTTTCCATGACAAAAACTCCTGTAACAGTGGAATGTGCCGTTCATTTCCAAACTGGACGCTGTGTTTTATCTGGGACGTCGTCTGACTAGCACAAGAATTGTGAAAAGATGTAAACATCAGCACTTTTTCGGCACATTGAGACAGACGTGCGGAGGAATTCCGCGCGTCGCAAAGCAACGCCGTGATGAAGCCTCACGCCGAGCGTCCTTAAAGCCATCCTTAAAGCTGTAGTAATAGTCCTTATTCTCTATGAAGCCCGTAAAATTTTCACCGAAAGCCAGATAAATTTTTCTAATGGTTTCCAGCTGCCAGTCTCTAACAGTTTCTGAAAAAATTCTATTGGAAAAAAAGACCAAATCATTCCACCGTTTCCTGACAATGAAAATCCGCCGAGGGGGTGGACCACTCCTCACTCAAAGCCTGCTCACAGGCGAATGACGCAACCGACAGGCGTGTAAAAACTCACGCATGTGCACAAAGGTTCAAGCTTGTCTGATGCAATCACACGTGATTCAAATCCATATGGTTTTTGAAAAAAATAATAAGGTCGGATACTTTTCTAATAGACCTCGTATATAGGTTACAGCTCCATAAATGTTCAGCTGAGTAATTGTAACAGTGTAGAAAATATATCAATAAATAAACTTCTGGATTCTGCTTGGAAACTAGGGGTACTGATTGGGATTAAATGTGGTACATGTGGTCAAAATTTACAAAAGTGGCATTTATGCTGTGGTAGAAATATTCTTCCTTTACAACAAAAAAATACTTCAAGGATGATTGACTTCCAAGTTTATGATGATCTGTTATAAGAGTTTTTTAATCACAGTATTTGTTTTTTATTTATGTTAAAATGTCCAGCATATCCAATATATCTTTTAAATGTTCATTTTCCTCACAGCTGTTCTTGTCTAAAATCAGTTCAGTGTGACCAGATTTCGCTTTTTAATGTTGTTGGGTTTTTTTTTTTTGTTTTGTTTTGTTTTTTCATTCACATGGCAATATGAGCATTTGTGTCGTCTCACATTAACCACTTATACTTGAACATATTTGATTGGTTTGCTTTTATTGTGTCACTTTGTTGAGTCAGTGTTCACTCATGTGGCTAAGTCACAGAGCTGTTGGAGATGTAATTTGTCATAACTTATCAATGAATAAAAATGCCACATCTGAATGGGATAATTATGCCTGAAAGGTCAGTTGTATGACAATGAACAAATTGGAAAATTAACAGTAGTCCAGATTTGTTGTTATTCTTAAGTGCATACATCATAACACAGTCCACTTTCTGTGACCCCCACACTGCCCATTCAGACATTAAACACTGTTTATGAAAGACAAGAAAATAACTACGGGGAACTGAAATATAAAAATATTGTGGGTTCACTAAAATCTGCTAGAAATCTGAAATTGGATTGCTGTATTTGTACAGATAGAACTGTGTGTGTGTGTGTGTGTGTGTGTGTGTGTGTGTGTGTGTGTGTGTGTGTGTGTGTGTGTGTGTGTGTGTGTGTGTGTGTGTGTGTGATAGAAAAAGCATGTGTCTAAATGTCCACATTCAAACAAGGGTTCATCTCAACTCAGTATCCATCCACTTAGCCTGGGGTGAAGAAGCGGGCAAATGACCTTGTACTGCAACCCAGAGTCTGGTGTACAACTTTCTAAAGGTGTTGTCACACTGTGACAGATTTAGTAAAGTCAGCAGTAATGGATTGAAATCATGTGCAAATAGAAGGCAGGGTAAGGCATGGCAAAATAAGAGAATGAAAAACACATCTATATACATAAAGAGCTACGCCTGTCTGTCTGTCTGTCCGGGATAAACTCCCAAACTATATGTAGCCCTAAAAACTGTATATATTCTGAATCCTTGTGACATGGGGAACAAACTGGTACCATTTCTTTAAAAGTTGAATTGAAAGTTACCCCCAAAATAGCCATTTATGTAAGACCATACAGTGTTGTACCATGTGCGATAAACTCCCAAACTATAATATGTAGCCCTAAAAACTATATATATTCTGAATCATGACATGGGAACAAACTGGTACCATTTCTTTAAAAGTTGAACTGAAAATTACCCCCAAAATAGCTGGCTGTGGGTATGACCAGGCAGATTCAAATGTCCAGCCCTGTATATGTGTTGGCCATCTCTGTTTATTTAATCCCTTTCTACGGCACATTAAGCACAGCACAGCCACATCACACTCAGCAAAACAACAACATGCTTAGACTGAGACTGTGGGTATGACCAGGCAGAATCAAATTTCCAGCCCTGTATACGTGTTGGCCATCTCTGTTTATTTAATCCCTTTCTTCAGCTACATCACGTTCTCAACTGTTAAGCACCTGACTGTCCTGTACAACCCAGTTTGCCTTCATATGTGAATACATTCATTTTATGTTTGTAAAATTGCAATGTAAAAACAGTGAAATAAACCACTACCTCAATTTTGATTCATTCTTCTTCTTTGTCTTTTGGCTGTTCCCGTTAGGGGTCGCCACAGCAGATCAATCGTTTCCATCTCACCCTGTCCTCTGTATCTTCCTCTGTCACACCAACAACCTGCATATCCTCCCTCAGCACATCCATAAACCTCCTTTTTGGACTCCCTCTTCTCCTCCTGCCTGGTGGCTCCATCCTCAGCATCCTTCTCAATATATACCCTGGGTCCCTCCTCTGCACATGTCCAAACCATCTCAGTCTCGCCTCTCTGACTTTGTCTCCAAACCGTCCCACCTGAGCTGTCCCTCTGATATATTCATTCCTAATCTTGTCCATTCTTGTCACTCCCAAAGAGAATCTCAACATCTTCAGCTCTGCCACCTCCAGCTCTGCCTCCTGTGTTTTTGTTAGTGCCACCGTCTCTAAGCCATACAACATAGTTGGTCTCACTACTGTCTTGTAAACTTTCCCCTTCACTCTTGCTGATATTCTTCGGTCACAAATCACTCCTGCCACCTTTCTCCACCCACTCCACCCTGCCTGCACTCTCTTCTTCACCTCTCTACCACACTCTCCATTACTTTGAACAGTTGACCCCAAATATTTAAACTCATCTTCTTTCACCACTTATACTCCGTAGTAACTGCACTATTCCACTGGGCTCCCTCCCATTCACAAACATGTACTCAGTCTTGCTTCTACTGACTTTCATTCTCCTTCTCTCCAAAGCATATCTCCACCTCTCCAGACTAGACTCAACTTGCTCTCTACTCTCACTACAGGTCACAATGTCATCTGCAAACATCATAGTCCATGGGGACTCCTGTCTGATCTCATCCGTCAACCTGTCCATCACCACTGCGAACAAGAAAGGACTCAGAGCTGATCCTTGGTGTAATCCCACCTCCACCTTGAATGAGTCTGTCATTCCGACTGCGCATCTCACCACTGTCACACTATTCTTGTACATGTCCTGCACTACCCTAACATACTTCTCTGCCACTCCAGACTTCCTCATACAATACTACAGCTGTTCTCTTGGCACCCTATTATAAGCTTTTTCTAAGTCCACAAACACACAATGTAACTCTTTCTGGCCTTCTCTGTACTTCTCCAACAGTATTCTCAGAGCAAACATTGCATCTGTAGTGCTCTTTCTTGGCATGAAACCATATTGCTGCTCAGAGATCTTCACCTGTTTTCTAAGCCTAGCTTCTACTACTCTTTCCCGTAACTTCATGCTGTGGGTGATCAACTTTATGCCTCTGTAGTTACTGCAGCTCTGCACATCACCCTTGTTCTTGAAAATAGGAACCAGCACACTTCGTCTCCACTCCTCAGGCATCCTCTCACTTTTCAAGATTTTATTAAACAATCTGGTTAGAAACTCCGCTGCCATCTCTCCTAGACATTTCCATGCCTCCACTGGAATGTCATCTGGACCAACTGCCTTTCCACTCTTCATTCTCTTCATAGCAGCCCTCACTTCTTCCTTACTAATCTCTTGTCCTTCCTGATTTACTCTCATCACATCATCCAGCCATTTCTCTCGCTCATTTTCTTTATTCATCAGCTCTTCAAAATATTCCCTCCACCTTCTCAGCATACACTCCTCACTTGTCAGCACATTACCATGTGCATCTTTTACCACCCTAACCTGCTGCACATCCTTTCCAGCTCTGTCCCTTTGTCTGGCCAATCGGTACAAGTCCTTTTCTCCTTCCTTACTATTCAACTTCTTGTACAGCTCACAATATGCCTTTTCCTTCGCTTTTGCCACTTCTCTTTTCGCCTTACGCCGCACCTCCTTGTACGCCTGTCTACTTTCTTCATCTCTCTGACTATCCCAAAACTGTTTTGCAAACCTCTTTCTCCTTATGCTTTCCTGGACCTCTTCATTCCACCACCAAGTCTCCTTGTCTTCCTTCCACTGTCCAGATGTCATACCCAGTACTGTCCTAGTTGTCTCCCTCAACACATCTGCAGTACTTTTCCAGTTGTCCAAAATTGCTTCCCCTCCAACCAGTGCTTCTCTCACCTGCTCCCTAAATTTCACACAACAGTCTTCCTCCTTCAGCTTCCACCATCTGATCCTTTGCTGAGCTTTCACTCTCTTCTTCTTCTTTATCTCTTAAGTCATCCTACAAACAACCATCCTATGCTGTCTAACGACACTCTCTCCTGCCACCACCTTACAGTCTCTGATTTCTTTTAGCTTGCATCTCTTGTAAAGAATGTAGTCCACCTGTGTGCACCTTCCTCCACTCTTATGTTACCCTGTGCTCCTCCCTTTTCTTAAAGTAGGTATTCACCACAGCCATTTCCATCCTTTTTGCAAAATCAATGACCATCTGTCCTTCCCCATTCCTATCCTTGATACCATATCTACCTATTACTTCCTCATCACTTCTGTTCCCTTCACCAACATGCCCATTGAAGTCCACTCCTATCACCACTCTTTCATGCTTGGGCACACTCTCCACCACCTCATAACACACACCAGAAATCTTCTTTCTCCTTCATCTCACAACCTACCTGTGCGGCATATGCACTGATGATATTCATCATCGCCCCTTCAATTTCTAACTTCACACTCATCACCCTGTCAGACACTCACTTAACCTCAAACACACTTTTAACATACTCTTACTTTAAAATGACCCCAACACCATTTCTCTTCCTGTCCTCACCATGGTACAACAACTTGTACCCACCGCCGATGCTCCTGCTCTTACTTCCCTTCCACTTGGTGTCTTGCACACACAATATGTCTACCTTTCTCCTCTCCATCATATCAGCCAGCTCTCTCCCTTTACCAGTCATACTACCAACATTCAAAGTTCCCACTCTCATTTCCACCCTTCTAGTTTTCTTCTTCTCCCGCTGTTTGGGGAAATGTTTTCCTCCTCTTCTTCATCGTCTTCGCCCAGCAGTAGCCCAATTTCCACCGGCGCCCTTTTGGGCAACAGCACCGGTGGCTGACGTTGTTAACCCGGGCCGCGACTGATCCGGTATGGAAATTTGATTCTTAGTCTGCATAGTTGGGTTGGCTTGTTTTACGCCGGATGCCCTTCCTGACGCAACCCTCCTCATTTATCCGGGCTTGGGACCAGCACTCAGAATGTACTGGCTGCACACCCCGTGTGGCTGAGTTCTCAGTTTTGATTCAATGATATTTAAATTTACTGGTACCTACCTTTTGTGTGTAATTTTGTGATAAATTTGATTGCAAAACAAAGTCTGCTTGAAGGACTTCACATGTGTTTGTCTTTTAACCAAGTGTTTCCACTTAGTTTGGGGAGTCCACCTCTTATAGTTCTGCTGGACAAATGTTAGCCCATTAACTATTATATTTATGACATTTGGCTTACGTCTAAAACAGGTTAACCCGTGCAGCGCTGGGTACCCCAGCTAGTATTACATACACTATTGGGAGGATACAAATAAAATATGTGCAGTTGGTAGAACATTATTAAGATTATTTAAAGGACATGTTTCACTTTTTTTTAATGTCCCAGTTATTAAGACAATATAAAAGTACTCATGATTGTAAGTGTCTCTGCTTCTATCTTGTGCTAATAATTTGTGACCTGTGATGTATTTTATTCCTCTCACTGTGAGCGTTAGCAAGTGCATTTCCGGAAAACATTTTCACTCAGCAATTCTTGGCATTTTTCAGTGTGTGACGCACTTTTAAGCAAAACAGAAACATCTCAATGACTGCCAGACAGAAGGAAAAGAACCTGCTCCATCCAAAAACAAAGCTTCTGAGTTGCTGTTTGAAAGTGATGGTTCGGATTTACAGACAGGAGATGAAACACTTCACCCCCAGACTCTCACCGTTTTCAGAGTGTCGGATTTTGGAGCCTAAAGTGACACGCTGTTTGTGTGGATGTTGGTTTACTGAAGCTATGCACGTGGACGCGGGACATGTGACACTGTTTTTAAAAGACTGCCTGGACACAGAGATGGATTTGTTACATTTGAATAAGTCAGAATACATTATTTCCAGAAGTTCATGGACATTATTTTACGTGCCACGATCGAGAGACAGGCAGAGCTTCAGCCATGGTGATCGCACACACACGCATTTCTTTGATTTCTTTTGAAATTTACATTTGGAAATTAATCCATAAAACGACGGTGAGTGTGACATGTTCCCCTTTTATGTTTTGTGGTGAGATTTCTTTTTCTTTTTACTGTGAGAGAGTGTAAATTTGGAGCTGGAATGTGTGTGTGTGTATGCGTGCTGCAAAGCTCGCTGTGTGTGTGTGTGCATGCACGTGCTGTGCAGTTGACAAGACACTCGTTTTCCCCTGGCAGCAGATGTATTTGATGTATTTTCATAAGTTTTTTTTTTTTATTATTGATAACAACACTCACACACTCGTGCACAAAACTGATCCTGGAGCAGATATTGTTATTGACAGGCTGCGTTTATGACTCATGGCCATGCAGGTGCAGAAACCTTCACAGAGCTGCAGCTTTTATCATGACTCCATCAAAATTAACAGTTATCACTTAAAAACAAGTCATCATAACACGACATCACACTTATGTCAACTCTGGAATTAATCTGTGCCTCCGTTCTTAACATTATCAGCTACATTCCATTGAAGCCACACACTGTGACACTTCTAGTTGCTATGTCACTTGTCGGAAACACCCGAGTACTCACGAGTACTTTGTTTTTGGATGTTTGTTGCGAATGCCGTATACTTTGAAACCGGTCATGGAAGTGCACAAAGTAATCCCGGTGGACCATCGGTTGGTCACTAACAGCCTAAATCTTAATTGTTATGATTTTGGTGTGACATACCCTTTCAACCAGATTTTGTAAAGAGACTTCACTTCTCGATTGTAAGCAATGAAAATGAGCCGGTCATCAACAGTCAGCTTGCACATATGCACACATTTCCCTCTGTAGCCTTTAATATCTCTATCCTGTCATCTATATATGGAGAAAAAATAAAATAAATGCCCCAAATATATCTCAATATAAAAGCAATTGGAGTTCTGTTCCCCTGTTTGTTTTAAAGTGCTGGGACAGTCATCCCCGTTTAAGGGCCGGAGGAGCTGATTACAATGCCACCTGCACAGGCTGTGAGTGAAAGTACTTACTGGTGTCAGGTTTCATTTGCTGCATGGGCAGAGCCAGCCGGTTACTGCAGCAGCTGACCTCGATAGTGAAATGGAGGGTGCAGTGAGAATGGCTGCTTCTTGGCTGCTGGTGCAGATCGCTACAAGTGAGCACACACTGTTTGATATACAAACAGAGGCGATCACACACAGCCCATGTGTGCCAATATTTGAATGGGAACCAAGGGCATGTGCACACTAAAATCCCACACAAGGGCAATGATTGTCCCCTCTCTCTGTGTGCACAGCCACAAAGTTAACCACAAGAGCTGCAACTAGTATGGCCCTCCGGCTGCTGCCTTTGTTTTCACACAGGGTCACTACAGCAGATCCAGGAGGATTTGCATGTTGATTTGGCTCAAGTATGCTGATGCCCTTCCTGACGCAACTCTATATTGCATGGAGAATGGGTAGGGGTGGATTTTGAACCATGAACTTTCCAACTACAAACAAGTATATTTTGATGAATATATTTTGAATATCTGAGTAATCTGATGTGGACAAAAAAAATCTGTCAAAAGTCAAGGTCACAGGCCAAGGTCAAACCTTTGGCCCATTGCACTTTGGAATATTTTGAATGGCTACTTCGAGGAATGGGTTAAAGAGACACATATGTTGACTATTAAACACTAATATGAAGTCCCATATCAACTTTCCATTGGTCACATGACCTTTAGACTTGGGTGACCTTGAAAGGTTAAACTCAAGTTTAAAATCTTTAAACTCAAACAGTTTGGAGCAGTGGCGGCTGCTGGTCTGTCAAAGAGGGGAGGCTCATTGTCGACTTACATCATAAAACTTGTCAATTTATTTATATGTCAATTCAAATATATGAAATGGTCATAACAGTCCCTAGCATTTCACAGTTTATATCTCTGTTACATACAGTATTTTATGATGGCACAATTACCAAGTGGGCTTGGTTTCAGTGCAGAAGGTTCCCGGTTCAAACCCCACCCCTGCCACATTTCTCCATGTAATGTGGAGTTGTGTCAGGAAGGGCATCTGGGATAAAACTTGTGCCAGAATCAACAAGCAGGTCCACCTTAGATCTGCTGTGGTGACCCAGAGTGAAAACAACAGAGCAGCCGAAGGGACTTACTGTAGATCACCAACTGTTAATTATTACCACATATGCCCAGATAGACTTCTAATTATGAATACTTTGATGTTGTGTTGCAAACTGGGACCTTATTTAACATGCGAAGACTTTTAATCACTTACTCAAGAACAATACAGAGAGTAACTCACTGAGATCTTCTCACATAACGTCTAATCCAGTGTGCTTCTCTGTGCACCTTTAAACACAGACTGATTTATAGCCCACGCAAAACACTTTGGCATAAATTTAAAAATGCATAAATATGCAAAAATGTGCAAACTAATTCTGACATTCCTAGCTGTCAATCAAAATGGGATTCAGCCTTTCAACTGATCATCCAATCATTGTGCAGAACTCCAACGTATAGGCCCGCCAACAGCTCCATTCACCCCTACAGAAGCTCAGCATCCGGGGGTGGGACAAAATCATGGCTTTATCCAATGACCGTCGTGTTTCATGGCAATGAATAATCTTTCGAGACTGTCCCACTGAAGTGAACGGCTGCTCGGCATCTACAGGAAAATGCATTGACCACAGACTGTAGGAGAAAAAATATTTATGAGACGTTAACACAATAGAGTGATAAGTAGCTGATTCTGAACAAACTCATCTTCAAGATGTAGTCATTCATTTGTAGTCAATGAAATGATAAGAAACTGTACATATTTGACCATTTAATTTTTTGACATTTTAGGGGAAGCTCATCTTCCCTTGCAGTCTACATGGTATAAACATGGAAGGCGTGTTATGTGTTCATCAAGGACAAAGTGGTTCCGTTTTGGACAGGACTGAGCAAATGTCAAGGATCAAGAGGAGGGAGACACCATGGGCAAGCTACCACATATAGACAAACAAACACATTCTCACTCACACCTATGGTCAGTTTAGTCACCAATTCACCAAACCCGCATGTCTTTTCAATTGGGAGCAGGTAGAAAATGCAAACTCCACACAGAAGGGACCAGGTGGGAACCGACCCCAGGACGCTCTTATTGTGAGGAAACAGCAAAAAATGCAACTCCACCTTGACACTCCTTTAAATAATTCATTTTGGCAAAAATCAAGTTCACTGGGGTGAAGTCTTTTTTTCCCCACACGGATTTGCACCAAATGTGGGATATATATTTAAGGAGTGTTCTGGAATTGGCCGGGTGATATCAAATTTCTTTCACTGCAGTCTGGGATTCAAGGCAGTCTCATAGTGTCATGGATGCAGCACCAGCATTTGATTGTAGACTTGATCTGACTCATTGGTAATTGAGGTCAAAAATCAATATTTAGATTTTTTTTTTACTCTGATTTACACCAGCCTAGGCACACACATTTTATGTGAATTCCTGAATTACCCTTTGGTTGATTTCTACCCCTATTGTTTTATGGTTGAAGGCCGACCCTAGAATTGCACTGAAAGGGTTGTTTTTGGCAAAGGTCATGGTCAGGGGATCAAGGTCAAGCAATTAAAATTTGAATCAGATTTGAACTAAAGTCAGCACATATACACAGTGACGGTTCTACACTGAATTACTCCCTGGGCGACACTCCGTCCGAGCGAACCCCCCACCTAAAAAACAGGCAAAATTTTGCACAAACAACCATTTTTATTATTATATTATTAATATTTTAGAAGTGCCCCTGAAATTGCAATTGAAATTGACATCAAAAGCCCACAGGCTACAATATTACTCCAAAACAAAACACCCATGAATTGCAAGTTTGAATAAACATGCCCTTACATTATACACAATTAGCTCTTTTATTAAGGTACATATTTGTCTCAACATTTATCTAAATATTTAGCTTGATGTTTGTGCATATTAGGCTAAATGTGTAAATAAATACTTAGCATTAACTCATCTTATTATGATTTTATTGGGTTTGTTTTATTTTATAAATGTCATCTGGATTTGTAAATTTACCACATAAATGATTAGTGTTAGCTCATTTAAATATACGCAGTCTCAGAAACAAAATTCAGGAAATTACAAGAATCTGCTCCCTGGGCAATATTCATGTCTTGGCCTTATCAGAAACACACTTAGCAATTTTGAGAATTCCCAACTTACTGTTGATGGATACAGTTTATACAGAAGAGACAGAAATCAAAATGGTGGAGATGCTGCTTTTTTTTTTGTTAAGGAAAATATTTCTATAACTCTTAAATCTGATTTAATGTGTGAAGACATAGAAATCATATGGCTGCAGATTAATCTTCCATTCAATAAGCCAGTTTTAGTTGGTTGCTGTTACAGACCTCACAATTCTAATGTAGATTATTTACAAAAATATGTGAAAAACTGGACATGGTTTCAGATCAAAATAAGGATATCTTTCTTCTTTGTGATTTTCAAAACAGTGTTCTATGCATAAAAAGCTAGTGACCATGGCAAATGCGTGTAATCTCAAACAGATTATGACACAATCCACACGGATTTCACTGCACACTGCTATATTTAAAGGGTATACAACTTTCTTTGTAGATAAATTGGTATAGAGTGGCTACTGTCATCAGCATGTTACTTGGCAGGTTAGCCTTGGTCATTTAATCGTACCTTTCTCAAAGTCCAACTGTATGAGGAGAACAGTGTTATTTAGATCCTCAGAACCATGAAACCATTTGTCTGGGGGCATACGGCAAATAAACTGTAGATATTATTTTAAAAAAGATTTAAAACAAAATTGTATGAATGAATTAAAAAAACATAGACTTTGGACTGAGTTTAATGTGAAGAATCATGAATTGAATTTGTTAATTGTATGGATTATTTATTGTTGAAATGTATTTGTGACTTTAACTTTGTGGAAGCTAATGGGGTTCCAAATAAAGAAATCAAGAAACTAATCTGCAAAAGTTTTAGGTTTGACAGAAATTTGATCATGTAGTATTTTCCTTTTTTCTCCCAATTTTTGGTCTTCATCTGTGGCTCAAACAAAAATCTAAACTGAAATGTTACTAGTGTTCCCATGCCAATGAAATCAAATATGATTCTTTTTCTCCATTAAATAAACCAATTAATTATGATGATAAGCCCAATTTTAAAATTTCATTATCATTTTTATTATTGTTGTTATTATTATTATTTTGTCAGTGTACATGACAACAAAAAGATTTGCCAGCTGCTGGAAAATTATTTTAAAAACACACTCTTGCAGGCACAGATAAAAGGGTCAGATTCAGTCACTTCAGCTTGTAATGTGAACGCAGCATAAGTTCTAAGCCCTCTTTACAGGCTGTCCTTTTTGCAAACGTTTTTCCCACAAGTGATAAGATTCAAACCCGTTCTTACACCCTGTCTGTCTGCTTTCAAATGTCTTTTATTTCATAAACTGGGTGCCTTGTTTGCTGCATGATCCATATAGAAATATGGCTCAGAGTTCTTGGTTCTGTGCTGCGTCCTAAGTGGACGGAGCCAAGGTGGAGCAGAGTGCACGGGAGGAGAGCCCTGCCCACGGTTTCCTGTCGCACACAGAGAGAATTCAACTGCGCCCAGCTCGGGATCAATCTGAATCCTCTCCGTGTGCAACAGGACACGTCACACAATTCAGAAAAACGCGCAAGAATTATAAGCCTGTATTTATAATTTTATGAATGAGATGTGCATTATTTGGAAAAAAGTCGAGGTGTAACTGACTTTAGCCCCCCCCACTTGTTCCATCCATTAGAGAAACCCAGAGGTGAACTGTCCTCCGCACGCGGCACGCCTCACCTGCAGCTGCCTGCAGGGGGCACCAATTTAGCAATTCTACACAGTGACAAAAAAAAAAAAAAACATTTTGGCGATGGAGAAGATTTTTATTTTTTTTTTTAAGTGCTCGTCCCCACGGTGCCTCCCCTCCATGCTTCACTTTTTCCACATTTTGTTATGTACCAGCCTTATTCCAAAATGGGAATACATACATTTTTTTCCATCAAAATTATGCTCACAGCAACCCATAATAACAACATGAAAACGCTTTTTTTTTTAATGTTTGCAAATTTATAAATAAATAAATTAATTAATTATTCACACCCTTTGCTCAATACTTTCTTGATGCACCTTTGGCAGGAATTACAGCCTCAAGTCTTCTTGAATATAAATGGTAAATGAACTGCATTTATATAGCGCTTTTCCATCTGCATCAGATGCTTAAAGCACTTTACAATTATGCCTCACATTCACCCCGATGTCAAGGTGCTGCCATACAAGGCGCTCACTACACACCGGGAGCAATAGGGGATTAAAGGCCTTGCCCAGGGGCCCTTAGTGATTTTCCAGTCAGGCGGTGATCTTCTGGACTCAAGCCCAACACCTTAACCACTAGACCATCACCTCCCCTAACAAACCAAGCACAAAGTCAAAGGAACTGTCTGTAGACATCTGGGACAGGATTGTCTTGAGACACAAATCTGAGGAAGGACACAGAAACATTTCTGCTGCTTTGAAGGTCCCAATGAGCACAGTGGCCAACACCTTAACCACTAGACCATCACCTCCCCTGAATATGATGTCACAAGCTTGGTGCACCTATCCTTGAATAGTTTTGTCCATTCCTCTTTGCAGCACCTCTCAATCTCTATCTTGTTGGTGGGGAGCATTTGTACACAGTCAGTTTCAGATCTTTCCAGAGATGTTCAGTCAGATTCAGGTCTGGGCTCTGGCTGGGCCACTCAAACACATTCACCGAGTTGTCCTGAAGCCACTCCTTTGATATCTTGGTTGTGTGCTTAGTGTCATTGTCCTGATGAACAGTCACCCCAGTCTGAGGTCAAGAGCATTCTTGAGCAGGTTTTCATCCAGGATATCTCTGTACATTGCTGCATTCATCTTTCCGTCAGTCCTGACTAGTCTCCTGGTTCCTTCTGCTTAAAAAATCCCCACAGCATGATGCTGCCACCACCATGCTTCACTGTAGGGATGGTGCCTGGTTTCCTCCAAGCATGACACCTTGCATTCATGTAAAAGTGTTCAATCTTTGTCTCATCAGACCAGAGAATTTTGATTCTGATGGTCTGAGAGTCCTTCGGGTGTCTTTTAGTCAACTCCAGACAGGCTGCCAATGAGACTTTAACTAAGGAGTGGCCTGATTGGTGGATTGCTACAGAAATGGTTGTCCTTCGGAAAGGTTCTCCTCTCTTCACATAGGAATGCTGGAGCTCTGACAGAGTGATCATTGGGTTCTTGGTCACCTCCCTGACTAAGGTCCTTCTTCCACAATCACTGAGTTTTGACAGGTGGCCAGCTCTAGGAAGAGCCCTGGTGGATCCAAACTTCTTCCATTTAATGTTTCTGTACCCTTCCCCAGATTTGTACCTTGACATTTTGTGCTTATCAAAGTCGAGTACAACCCCAAAATGCAGTTGGTGTTGAGGCAAGAGGTAGGTGCAAGCACTCAGGTGATTGAATGTCCCAAATAATAACCAACAATCCAAACACAGGCAAAAAATGAGGCATGGGAAAAAGATCCAAAATAACACACAAAACAGAATCCAAACAGAGGCACAAGGAATTAATCAAAAGTACTTGGGATCACAAAAAAAAGCACGAGAAGGAAACAGGCAGTCTCTGAATAGTCACAGACAGCAGGAAGGAATATGAAACAACTGGCAAACAATCAGAGACAGAGGTGCAGCTTAAAAGCGAAACCAACTCGTGTGACAAAGTCAAAGGTCCACGGACAACAAAAAGGTGGCTAGAACCAAACAGACATCTAAAGGAAGTAGAAACAACACATAACCATAACAAAACCTAACCTAAGAAGAAGAACAATCACAAAGCTAAAAACACAAGGTGACTAAACCAGCCCATTCTCACATTTTTTAACTCACTATTACTAACCCTACTCCTATCCCCAACCCTAACCATAACCTAACCCTACTCCTTACCCTAACCATACCCCCCCCCCCCCCCCCCCCCCCCGCTGCACTTTTAATTATGTGCAGCCGTCACGGAATGAATTAGAATAAATTCATGCTCCTGTGACAAAAATTTTGCACTTTTTCTGACAATATCAGGAACCAATAGATTAATGTATAGTTTGTACTGCTGAATCACGACAATTTGTGAGACTGGGTTGGAATAAACGCAAACGACCTCAAGGGGTAAGTAGAAATAAAGCATAACTGAGATCACAAAACACCACAGAGGAAGCAACAGAACCAAAATATAAATCTATATACAAGATACAATAACCCAATAGGGAACTCAAAAGTGTATAAATAGCAACAGAGAAAAAACTGACATGAAGACTAACATGAAAAGAGGCAAACAATAATCACACTACAAAAAGAACTCAACAATAACCAAAAACTAAATTCAGGAGCATAAGTACAAAATCAACAGTGAACAAAGTGCAAACCAGAAGGACAGATGGGAAACATAACACAGTGGACAGGTGAGTCAACACACAGACAGTGGACTGATCACCGGAGAGACAGACCAAGGACAGAGGGTGAACCGCCAGGAGAACAAGCCCGGATACGAACACACAAACGTATGGTACAAACATGGGTGATGGGCACACAGACAACACAATACAATCCTGTCTCGGAGGTCTACAGACAATTCCTTTGACTTCGTACTTGGTTTGTGCTCTGACATGCACTGACAACTGTGGGACCTTATATGTAGACAGGTGTGTGCCTTTCCAAATCATGTCTAATCAACTGCATTTACCCCAAGTGGACTCCAATTAAGCTGTAGAAACACCTCAAGGATTATAAGTGGAAACAGGATGCACCTGAGCTAAATTTTGAGCTTCATGGTAAAGGCTGAGAATACTTATGTACATGTAATTTCTTAGCTTTTTTATTTTCTAATAAATTTGCAAAAATCTAAATAAACCCTTTTTTCACATTGTTATTATAATATAGTGTTATTATAGTAAACTAGAAGGCACTCAGAGAGTACATACCTTTGCCAAGGCCACATATTGCATATTATCTCTTCTCGATCTTGAACCCAGGTTTCAGATCAAATCCAAAATAAATTCTCTCATTTTCTAGGTCATTGTCCATTTGCTCACCAAATTTCAAAAGAGTCAGAGCTCTATTGAGCCGAGTATTCCTTTAACTTTAACTAGTAATGACTTCATGACTTTTTTTGCTAATAAAATTTTAACTATTAGAGAAAAAAATACTCATAACCATCCCAAAGACGTATCGTTATCTTTGGCTGCTTTCAGTGATGCCAGTATTTGGTTAGACTTTTTCTCTCAGATTGTTCTGAGTTATTTTCATTAGTTACTTCATCCAAACCATCAACATGTCTATTAGACCCCATTCCTACCAGGCTGCTCAAGGAAGCCCTACCATTATTTAATGCTTCGATCTTAATTATGATCAATCTATCTTTATTAGTTGGCTATGTACCACAGGCTTTTAAGGTGGCAGTAATTGAACCATTACTTAAAAAGTCATCACTTGACCCAGCTATCTTAGCTAATTATAGGCCAATCTCCAACCTTCCTTTTCTCTCAAAAATTCTTGAAAGGGTAGTTGTAATACAGCTAACTGATCATCTGCAGAGGAATGGTCTATTTGAAGAGTTTCAGTCAGGTTTTAGAATTCATCATAGTACAGAAACAGCATTAGTGAAGGTTACAAATGATCTTCTTATGGCCTCAGACAGTGGACTCATCTCTGTGCTTGTTCTGTTAGACCTCAGTGCTGCTTTTGATACTGTTGACCATAAAATTTTATTACAGAGATTAGATCATGCCATAGGTATTAAAGGCACTGCGCTGCAGTGATTTGAATCATATTTATCTAATAGATTACAATTTGTTCATGTAAATGGGGAATCTTCTGCACAGACTAAGGTTAATTATGGAGTTCCACAAGGTTCTGTGCTAGGACCAATTTTATTCACTTTATACATGCTTCCCTTAGGCAGTATTATTAGACAGCATTGCTTAAATTTTCATTGTTACGCAGATGATACCCAGCTTTATCTATCCATGAAGCCAGAGGACACACACCAATTAGCTAAACTGCAGGATTGTCTTACAGACATAAAGACATGGATGACCTCTAATTTCCTGCTTTTAAACTCAGATAAAACTGAAGTTATTGTACTTGACCCCACAAATCTTAGAAACATGGTGTCTAACCAGATCCTTACTCTGGATGGCATTACCCTGACCTCTAGTAATACTGTGAGAAATCTTGGAGTCATTTTTGATCAGGATATGTCATTCAAAGCGCATATTAAACAAATATGTAGGACTGCTTTTTTGCATTTACGCAATATCTCTAAAATTAGAAAGGTCTTGTCTCAGAGTGATGCTGAAAAACTAATTCATGCATTTATTTCCTCTAGGCTGGACTATTGTAATTCATTATTATCAGGTTGTCCTAAAAGTTCCCTGAAAAGCCTTCAGTTAATTCAAAATGCTGCAGCTAGAGTACTAACGGGGACTAGAAGGAGAGAGCATATCTCACCCATATTGGCCTCTCTTCATTGGCTTCCTGTTAATTCTAGAATAGAATTTAAAATTCTTCTTCTTACTTATAAGGTTTTGAATAATCAGGTCCCATCTTATCTTAGGGACCTCATAGTACCATATCACCCCAATAGAGCGCTTCGTTCTCAGACTGCAGGCTTACTTGTAGTTCCTAGGGTTTGTAAGAGTAGAATGGGAGGCAGAGCCTTCAGCTTTCAGGCTCCTCTCCTGTGGAACCAGCTCCCAATTCAGATCAGGGAGACAGACACCCTCTCTACTTTTAAGATTAGGCTTAAAACTTTCCTTTTTGCTAAAGGTTATAGTTAGGGCTGGATCAGGTGACCCTGAACCATCCCTTAGTTATGCTGCTATAGACTTAGACTGCTGGGGGGTTCCCATGATGCACTGAGTGTTTCTTTCTCTTTTTGCTCTGTATGCACCACTCTGCATTTAATCATTAGTGATTGATCTCTGCTCCCCTCCACAGCATGTCTTTTTCCTGGTTCTCTCCCTCAGCCCCAACCAGTCCCAGCAGAAGACTGCCCCTCCCTGAGCCTGGTTCTGCTGGAGGTTTCTTCCTGTTAAAAGGGAGTTTTTCCTTCCCACTGTCGCCAAGTGCTTGCTCACAGGGGGTCGTTTTGACCGTTGGGGTTTTTTCGTAATTATTGTATGGCCTTGCCTTACAATATAAAGCGCCTTGGGGCAACTGTTTGTTGTGATTTGGCGCTATATAAATAAAATTGATTGATTGATTGATTGATTGATTTCATCAACATCCTTCACAATATTTTTGAGTTAAATGTTGCTATGTGCCAAACATTCTTCTGGATCTCACTTCCAGAGTGTATTATAGATCACCTCCAAAACTCAATCACTTATTTCCCAGAACATTATCTATTTGCTAACAAATAAGATTGAAATCTATTCATTACTGTTTGTCTGTTATGCTGCATTTACACATAGGCAGGACGCATTCCGAATGTCATATTTGTGTCATTCTTGGCACATTTCTGACATTCTTAAATACATTTTGGCTCATGTCGTGGAGGTCGAAACTGAGTGTGTTGATCTGTCTTGATTTGTGGTGATCCTTTATAGAAGGTGACAGCGTTCTTCTCTGACTTGCACACAATTAAACCCTGCTGCACTGAATTCAGTTTCATTGCTGCAGTATACTGAAGAAGGACAGTGATACCAAGTCAGCTAAAAGTTTCGTTCCAGTGCTCATCAGCGCACTCCTGCAGGTGTTCCATCTGCTGCTGCAGCTGATGTTTGCGAAAATGCGTGAGACGAGAGCTGCGTGGAGCCACACATCTGGCTCTCTCTGTCTCCAAACCCTCTCTGCGCCACTCCATGGCACCGAGTCCAAGTAAGCATGCAGTCACAAAGATCTTCTGCTGTGGATTTTGAGGAGCAAACTGGAGTGATCTGAATTGTTCAGCAGCTGATGGATGAATATGCGTGTGTGTGTGGAGACGATTCACCTCATTCACAACGTGACTGAATGTAACGATGCGCTGTTACATGCAATAGCGCGGAACAGCATCGAACAGCGTGGAACAGCGCACAACACCGTGGAACATTATTCTTGACCACACATAATGGTTCCTGATAATTCACCAGCAAATGTGCCATTAATCGTAACGCGTGGTAACAGGTTTCAGCAGTTCCTGAGGACACCTGATGCCTCTGCCTCAAATCATCACATTCATGATCAGCGGCCAAGAATGTATACTTTGTGGCATTCGTGACTTGTCGTTGTTATGGGTAAATGCAGCATTAGGTGAAAACATTGCCTCCTTGGCAGTGGTAATACAATGACCACACGCCTTCAGTGTTTGTATGTACTGAACATTTTTGAGATGTTTTAGCTTATTTTGAAGGGACAAGTTCTCTTGGGAATATTTCTCAGTTGTAGTTGTCTGTTGCTGGAAATCTGGTGACATTAGTTGTCAATCACCCATAAATTCTTAAAGAAAAACAAGGACAAGAAGACAGCAATGTCCAGGTTAGTAAAAACTTGCTGAAAACTCTCTTATTGTATATTTTATTGTGAATGCTGGACTTGAACCTTACAATAACTCAGATAACCGGGACCATAATAACAGCAGACAACACTGTGAATGGACTGCATTTGTGCAGTGCTTCTCCTTCTCAGGCAAATACTAACAGGGCTTTGCAATGATGCTTCACGATCATATAGATGACAGGAAGTTGCCCATCACATCAGGAGCTAATTGGGGGTCAAGGATCTTGCTCAAGGTCACTTTAATGATGGTGCCTGTCTGGTGAAATAATTGTACCTATGATCTTCCAGTCACAAGGTCACTTTGCTGAGCTTTGGGCCACCACTTTCCCTTAATCATACTCATAATTTCCAAGGATTATTAGTTACACCTTCATGACCTTCCAGAAGGCTAAATTTAAATTGGATTATCAGGAACAATGTCTAGACCATAATGACAGGATGCAGAAAGCCCAATTCCTCCCATGAATGGATGGAGAATAAACACTCTCAGGAGCCCACATGACAAGGTTGATAAGAGATGCAAGTTATTACATTAAAATGCTAATTGCTCTGCGTGTTTTTATAACCAAAGCAAGAACTTGATTGAATGAGATACACTTTTGTTGGTTAGTAAGCAAAATAGATAAGTATTGTCTCTATTTGACATGCTTATGGACAAGACAAATGCAGTACTTTTGCCTTTTTGCTAGTCGTGTGTGTGTGTATATGTGTGCAGCTCACTTACACACACACACCTATACATCAGTGTTATCATGGCATCACTGAGCACAAGGGGCAGGTTGCATCTCCCCTGTGCAGCAGATTGGAAGGCTGAAATCTGAAAGGTCAGCTGCGCTCCAACAGAAATGAACCACTGGCCTGGATGTTTTCGGCAGCACGCAATGCAGCTCGGAGGCAGATAAGCACAAATCAGAGAGGGTGTTTGTCAAAACCTTTAAACCTCTAAGCATTATCTGGTTCTGAGCCCATTCATGGGAAACAAATCCTGCTAGGTTAGAAACCACAAGAGGATCAGTAAGGCAAGAGGAGATGGAGCTCAGGAAAGTTGAAAAACAGGACTGACAAACACAAGAAAATTGGCAAATTTATGATAGAGAGCAAATGTCTTCTTGTCCTTCCAGCTCCTAGAGGTCGCCACAGCAGATAATCTTTCTCCATCTCACCCTGTCCTCTGGATCTTCTTCAAAATGACCTGCATGTCCTCCCTCACTACATCAATTAACCTCCTGTTTGGCTGCCCTCTTCTCCTCCTACCTGGAGGTTCCATCCTCAGCATCTTTCTTCCTATGTACCCTTCAACCCTCCTACCTGACTTTGTCACCAAACTGTTGTACCCAAGCCAATTTTCTGATATGCTCACTCCTAGTGGAGAGCAAGTATAGCTCAGTGGATAAGGAGTTGGCCTGCCAGTATGTAGACCTTTGATTAAATGACACTCTTGCTACCTCTCTGTGTCTTTGGGCAAGGCACTTAATCTGCATTGTCTCAATCCACCCAGACTGGTGTACCTGACCCCTGGATGTAACATATCAGCATATGTCCACTTTTCCAGGCTTGTCACAACCTGTTCGCAAATTTTAACTACAGATCATAATATCACCTGCAAACATTCATAGTCCATGAAGAGTTGCCTCTGATCTCGTTTGTCAAACTGTCAATCAATCAATTCAATCAATCAATTTTATTTATATAGCGCCAAATCACAACAAACAGTTGCCCCAAGGCGCTTTATATTGTAAGGCAAGGCCATACAATAATTACGTAAAAACCCCAATGGTCAAAACGACCCCCTGTAAGCAAGCACTTGGCGACAGTGGGAAGGAAAAACTCCCTTTTAACAGGAAGAAACCTACAGCAGAACCAGGCTTAGGGAGGGGCAGTCTTCTGCTGGGACTGGTTGGGGCTGAGGGAGAGAACCAGGAAAAAGACATGCTGTGGAGGGGAGCAGAGATCAATCACTAATGATTAAATGCAGAGTGGTGCATACAGAGCAAAAAGAGAAAGAAACACTCAGTGCATCATGGGAACCCCCCAGCAGTCTAAGTCTATAGCAGCATAACTAAGGGATGGCTCAGGGTCACCTGATCCAGCCCTAACTATAAGCTTTTGCAAAAAGGAAAGTTTTAAGCCTAATCTTAAAAGTAGAGAGGGTGTCTGTCTCCCTGATCTGAATTGGGAGCTGGTTCCACAGGAGAGGAGCCTGAAAGCTGAAGGCTCTGCCTCCCATTCTACTCTTACAAACCCTAGGAACTACAAGTAAGCCTGCAGTCTGAGAGCGAAGCGCTCTATTGGGGTGATATGGTACTATGAGGTCCCTAAGATAAGATGCAAAAAAAGCAGTCCTACATATTTGTTTAATATGCGCTTTGAATGACATATCCTGATCAAAAATGACTCCAAGATTTCTCACAGTATTACTAGAGGTCAGGGTAATGCCATCCAAAGTAAGGATCTGGTTAGACACCATGTTTCTAAGATTTGTGGGGCCAAGTACAATAACTTCAGTTTTATCTGAGTTTAAAAGCAGGAAATTAGAGGTCATCCATGTCTTTATGTCTGTAAGACAATCCTGCAGTTTAGCTAATTGGTGTGTGTCCTCTGGCTTCATGGATAGATAAAGCTGGGTATCATCTGCGTAACAATGAAAATTTAAGCAATGCCGTCTAATAATACGGCCTAAGGGAAGCATGTATAAAGTGAATAAAATTGGTCCTAGCACAGAACCTTGTGGAACTCCATAATTAACCTTAGTCTGTGAAGAAGATTCCCCATTTACATGAACAAATTGTAATCTATTAGATAAATATGATTCAAACCACCGCAGCGCAGTGCCTTTAATACCTATGGCATTCTCTAATCTCTGTAATAAAATTTTATGGTCAACAGTATCAAAAGCAGCACTGAGGTCTAACAGAACAAGCACAGAGATGAGTCCACTGTCTGAGGCCATAAGAAGATCATTTGTAACCTTCACTAGTGCTGTTTCTGTACTATGATGAATTCTAAAACCTGACTGAAACTCTTCAAATAGACCATTCGAAGAGTTTCAGTCAGGTTTTAGAATCACCAATGCAAAAAAAAAAATTAAGGTCACAGAGCCAATCCTAATGTAATCCCATCTGGAGTTTATTCATCAATCCCACTACACAAAACATTGTTGTCACCCTCTACTTATCCTGTACCACTCTTGCATACTTCATCACTCCAGACTTCCTCATACAATACCAAATACTCTTCTCGGCACCCTATCTTACGCTAGGAGTTGAGGTAGGATAGGATTTGGTCTGCGATTGTCTAGGATTGAGACTCAGATCCATAGCTTTCAAATACTTCCTGTACTTGGCACATTGGAAGTGTACCTGTGAAAAAGCACTTAACTTGTTGAGAGAATCGCTTTCTCTGATGTGACATTTGTATCTTTGGTTTCTTGGCCTTTGAGGCTGAAAGAAACCTGGGAAGAACTTGTAGAATAATGTCACCCATGGATAGAGGTCCATGTTTTTGAGGCCCTTGTGCTTCCTTTCTGCCTGTATGAATTGTGTGACTGAGAATTTTTGATACCAACCAGTGATTTTTTTTTTTTTGTACGTTATTTTAGTGAACTTTTATTTTTGAACCTGTACAAACTGATACTGCCCTTTGGCATTATTTTTTTCTGTTTTTACCTCATAACATTCAGTCATAGATATAGTCCAAATGATACCTTTTTGGAATCATTATAATTAGACAAATATTTTGGTATACTTTTCAATATGATTGGAAGACTTTTAAATGTTGACTCCTGTAATCCTTCATTGACTCCAATAAATACATGTAAATTTTTGTGTAGTGTAGGCCATGGTGAGACTGGAATGTAAATATAGTTAGACTATAGGAACAGTGAAACCTGCACTTAATTTGCCTGTTTTTCAAAGCTCTAAGAACAGTCAGCTTACATTTTCGAGGCTGAAAACAAATATTTCACCTTATCCCTGTATATTGTACCATGAAAAAAATTACAAGGAAACAGAACTGAATCATCAGTGTATACAGTATCTCTAGCCCTGCTGGCCCTCAGCGAGCCTTGCCCTGCACAGTTTTCCTCTCTCCCTTCTCAAGGACAGCTAATAAACTCAGTCAGGTGTTTTCAGGCAATCTAGAGCTGGCAGTCACCAGACTAACCAAATCAGGTGTTGGGAATGCAGTAAGAGATGGAAATTTTGGCAGATTGAGCGCAACTGCTGTTGCAATTTCATCACTTGACAAGAAAATGTGTTTTTCATGTTAATAAAGTCATCTGTATTCACACACTGACCCAGAGACATGAGTGGAGATCCATTACAACATGTTGATCAGGAGTACACACTCACCTATCCAGATGGCGCCAAATAAAGTGTGACGACATTCATCGTATCTGAGGCACTACAGGCCAGACACCTTGAATGACTTGTATTAAATCCCATATGGAACAGGTGTATCAATTACCTGGCACCATCTTCTTTCCTTCTACTGCTCCATCTTACACTGCAGACACCCACACACACACAAAGAGGTGACCTAATGACAACAACATGAGCAGTATCAGGACAAATAAAGGTCTTTGGGTGGAAAACCCGTGAAAAAGTTTGATGTATTTCAAAAATTGAACTCATGACAAGTCCTTCAATTGCAACACTGCACATCACGCTTCCAGCATAAGTGTGTATTCACCTTCAGTATTTCCCTCTCTTCTATTTTTGTGTGTGTTTACCTTGAGTGCCACTCCTTGTGACTTTGAGGAGTTGGTTATATTTCCTTTCTCAGGCTGGTACTAACGGTGATCTACGGTAGATGATTGTTTTGTTGACACTGTGTGTCCTGGCCAGTAATTTGAATGCTCCTCCAGGGAGCTATTATGTTGTTATAATTACCAATGGAAAGACTAAGGGAAGCGTTTGTGCCCATGCTAGGCATTCATCATGCCTCCTAATGCCTGTGAACTGCACAGCAAGGCTGCTTGATAAATTGTTCAAGTGAAGCAGAGGAAGTTTAGCTTTGGAAAAAAAAAAAAAAAAAGATAAACTTGCCTATGAACAATTACATCTCTTAGCTCATCTGCATGTGCATATCTAATGTGCTATGAAGTCTATCACACACAGATGATGTAAATTCCCAGAAACACACTTTATGCACCTTTTTGTTTTGGTGTAATTTATCAAAGATTCACTGATCATTGTCAGAAATAGTTTCTTCTTTGTACCGAGAGCAGGATGTCATCACAGTACTGCACAATTCAAAGAATGTCATACTTAATTGCCCCGAGCTTGGGCAAAGTGGCGATAGCCAACCCGATCTCACTCCAATTTAATCTATTAGTTTGTAATACCTTCATGAAATGTGTTACATTTTCCTGACATATCACAAAATTATTTTGTGATATGTCAGGGGGCCATTGGGATTATGGCTGGGGTTAGGGTTAGGCTTAAAAATAGTGACTGAAACTTGATGGTGTTATGAAAATGTGACACATTTTGAGACGGTATCACGAAAGAGCAAAAAACAAAATGTGAGGCTGTGCTGCAATAGCAGGGTATTGTTTTCACTGGTGTGTATGGACAAGATACCTCAGAAATGGCTTGATGGATTTCCTTCAAACTTGGTGGAAATACTACTTGTACAGATATCTACAAGGAATTAGATTTTTTAGTAGTTTGGTCAGGGGTCCATTCCTGCAAGGTTGTTGGGTTGTGAAGAACAGCAGCTTAGGGGCCTTTTTGGCAAGGAAAGGTATTTCTGTCCTTTACTGCATGGATGATGGTGTGATCTTTGCAGAATCAAGAGATGCCCTGATTGCAGCACTTGAGAAGCTGTATGAGTAGTCGGAATGTCTGGATTTGTGAGTGTCCCGGCAGAAGACAGTCTTTCAGTGATTTCCTGGACTCAGCCATGAGAAGTGTTTCTGCATGCTGTTAAAGTGTCAACCTTTTTGAAAGGTTATGTTATTTCGGCAGTGACCTACAAATACGCTCCCAGGCTTTGAGGTCAAGAGATGCCATGTCTGTACAAATACATTTGCAGGAGAATGATGGATAAGTCTTTCAGGTCATGGTGCCTCTTGTCTTCCACTATGGTTGTAAGATTTGGACAGCAGCTATTGACTTAAGATGTCTTTGGTATGACATGTCTCTGTTTAGGTACCACAAGAATGACATGTCAAACAAATGGTTACTTAGGGAGACTCTGGGAAGGACCATCAGTTGTGTAGCTGCCAAGATACTTTGGCCATGTGGTGCATTTCTCCCAGCATGAGCTGGTTCATACTACTGAGGGATGCAGCATCTGGATGAGGTCAAGGGGACACCGACGTTTCTTCTGGTTGCAGCAAATAGGTTGCCAATTTCGAAATGTGGGTTATCCAGGACCTGTAGCGATTCTGTGGTGTGATGGAACGGATCTCATGTGGACCCCACTGATGCCCCAGGGCTTTAGGTGAAAGGCTTCATGCTCTGTGGCAGAGGTGGTCTGTTAGGGCAAGCAAGGCCTTCTGTCCTGGCTGAGATATTGCCAGAGTGAGAACATCTGTTTTCATATCATATATCTTACAAAATTCCTCTAGTCATTTTTGTATTCATTGATATTTATTTATAGCAATGAGATCACTTTAATTTGTACTCTCTCTGAGCTGTGCTGATTCCAGAGCAGCTCCTATAGAAGAACACTTCATTTTATCCAGCCAGATTTCGGTGTTGTTTTCTCTTGGTGAAAAATCTTCTCTGAGGACTTCAGAGTTTCAAATTAATCCCTCTGTTATTAACGCCAAATGGAGGCAATGTTGTACATTGTAATATTCTTTAAACAATCAATTTTGTTTTCCGTGTTGGGCATGTTTATTCACACTCTGTGGCCTTTGAGCCACACCATTCTGGCTATATCATTAGTGGGCCGATCAGAGAGCCATTTTTTATTAATAAATAAAAATAAAAAAAAACATTAGCTCACTGAAATGGGGTTGACACATAATGTAGCCTGTAAGTTCATGTTGAATTAAATTTAAACTCTCTTGGCATTTACATCAAAGATGTAATGTTTTTGTAGGGTTTTTTTTTGGGGGGGGGGGGGGGGGATTTTTATGTAGCTTTGTGTTTAACACACAATGGTTGAAAGAGGTTCATAAACAAGAATTGATGGTGGATTTGCTGAGAACTGAAGTGTAAACATTTACTGTACAACAGTGCCATTGAACCATTTATAAAAAAAGGAGGATGAGCTACATGAGCAGCTTTAGTATGCTTGATTTTGATCTCTTTACAGCTGATTATTGTCAGATCATTGCTTCTGCTTTCCCAAACATCCCAAATATGATCCAGGGTGACCATGTCACATAGGATTTGTAATTCATCCAGGGTAATCTATTGATTGTAGGCCCTTTAATATTCAGGAAAATCTCCAAAGGTAGACATCCAGGTGGCTTCTGAATAAACCGTTGAAATGACCTAAGTTGAGTTCGGTTAGTTTGTCCACTTCCACCTGTGATCTCATTTTTTCAATCACTATCCAAAGGTATAAATTATAGGTGAGGGGCGGAGCATAAATCAACTGACACCTCAGATCTTTCATCGGCACAACAGTGCAGAGAAATATCCACATTACGACTGATATGGCCCCAATCTGTTAATATTATGTTCCATATTTTTTCCCCCATTTGTGAACATCCACCCAAAATGCTTTCAACGGTAGGCTGCTTTATGTTTTTCTATGAAGCCATGAATCAAAGTTTTCCCTCCCAAATGTGGGAATTTTCCCCCTCTCACACTGCTGGCAAATATATTCAGGGTAAGTCAGTAGGTGACACTGTTCTCTATAAAACTCTTTGACTTTGTAATGTGACTTTCCACACTTTGTCTTTGGTCTGAAATATTCGATGGATCAAGAGGCAGTGATACAAAAATGGAGGGTGCTTGTGAGACAGTTGGTGAGAAAAATGATTCCTTTTCAACATCACTAATTGTTAACAAGACTGATTCCTGTTTGAGGAATGTAGTTTTTAGTCAAGGACAGTGCTGTCCCAATCACTCCTAGTGTTTGTTTCTCCATCAGTGTGTGTGTATTCGCCAATGGAGCAGTTATCTAGATTGAATTTTGTTCTCTTTTTGCGGCTACACCATGTTGCTTTGCCATCTGCACCCATGCATCACAGCTGATGGGAGGAACAAACCGAATCTCACTGGAGCCAAGACCATGAGTTGACTTTCAGTGTCCTACAGCTTCAGGACACCTTACATTAGTTGACAAACCCTGAGGTGATGGAAATGCTCTTTCTCTCATTCGTGTGCAGTGGTGGCATTTAAAGGTCTGACTGGGGTTTGGGTTCTCTAGGGCAGCAGCAGCTGTGGTTTTTCTCAGACCACCTTTTCTCGGTCCCTCTTCATATGGAGCAAGCACTGCTGTCCCTAGAGAAGGCTGGTTGGCCACTCAGGGTGCCGCCAAGTGGTGTGGTCATCATCTGGGCCAACACCAGGCAACCAGAGTCCTGAGCCACCTGCATGCAGTATTGGGACTGTGGCTTCCGGTGACAACTTTCACCTGCCGTTTTTGCCCCTTTCCCATCGCTACAGGACTTGAGGTTCTGGACGTGGAATGTGGACGTGTCCTTCGGCCTGCGGGGAGGAATTTTTTTAGGTGGAGTACAGTGCACGCAAACTGGCCCCACCCTTTAAACATGAGGGTCATCTGCCATGGCCCAATGAGATGGAACGGAAACAGTGAGGTCCTCATGTCATAGGTTTAATGTTGGAGTTTCCCCTCTCCTAGGCGGGTAGCCGACCAAGGCTGATGACCCCCCCTCCCTCCGCCCGGAGCAGCCTGGTTATACTGCACCAGTCTTCCGCAGTCGCCCTCTCCAGCTGGTTTTAATCCAGAGGGCACCACATGTAAGTTGGAGTAGGTTTTGGGGTCTGCGCCACTAGTGGATGTTTTTAGTCCAGTACGGAGCTCACCCATACCGGCATCCAGTGACTATATAGACTCCCCCATTTACCCCCACAGTAGCAGAAGAGAATAGAAATTTTATTTGTCATAGTATACATACAACGAGATTAGGGGTGCCACTCTGCAACTGAGTTTGACAATAAGAAAAGATAAAAAGAACAAATAAATATACATTCTACATAAGTCACAGAGAAAATTAGATTGCACATATTTGTATGAGTATAGCCCATAGGATTTCAGTGATTGCACATGGTGGTCAGAGTTGTTGCACATGAGTATTTAATGTTCTCACAGCCCAGGGAAAGAAACTTTGTCATGCTAGAGGTTCAGGCTGTGATCAACCTGTATCTTCTGCCCGAGGGAAGCAGGCCGAACAGGTGATGTGCCGGGTGAGAGGAGTCTGGGAGGATGCTCTGGATTGGTTGAGACAGTAGCAGGTAGCTATCTCCGCACGATGGGGCAGAGGGCAGCCACTGATTTTTTTTGGGGTGGTGTTTATCACTCGTTGCAGAGCCTTTCTGTCCACAGATATACTTCCGGCGAACTATGCTGTGATGCAGTATGTCATCACACTTTCAATGGTGGTGCAATAGAAGGCCACCAGCACCTTCTGCCCCCTGTCTGCTCTTCCTGAGAAGCCTCAGGCCGCAGACGCTGCTGGTCCTTCTTTATAACAGCTGTGGTGTTGGTGGACCAGGAAAGCTTTTCTTGGATGTGGACTCCCAGAAGCCTAAAGGATGATTCTGTCTCCACTGGATCTCCATTGATGTTGAGGGGGGGGGGCATAATCCCTCTGGTTTCTCCTGTATTCTGTGATGGCCTCCTTTGTCTTTGCAGTGTTCAGTACCAGGAAGTTGGGATGTTCAGTGTCAATTAGTTCTGTAGTACTACTCATTTGGTGTTTATTAATGTATATGTTATGTGTCGGACGCGGGCGGAGAACCGACCCAGCGTTTGACAGGACCCAGCATAAAAGAAGCAGAGCACGGTTCAAAGGAAAACCAGTTTTAATTAACATAGTGTATTTAGTGAAAATAACCCAGTCCACGGTCTGGCAAGGTGACAAAACGGCGCGCTCCCAGCAGCGCAAAAGGTCCAGAGCCACAGCCATTCTGGACCCAAGGACCCCGCCGACACCCCCCCAGGTGGCCGCGACAAACCGAGTCTGTGAAAGAAGAAACCGTAAGGTGAGTCCAACACTCTCCACACTGAGAGACAACTCAAAGGCCTAAATATAAAATCAGCTTCTCTCCCTGCAGGCACGGAACACTCAGTTCAAAACTCCACTGCACTAGAAGCCGATTTAGACAATTAGCATAGCATAACAGCTCCATATAACAAGGTGTGAGGGACACCAAATTTATTGACTTTACTTCATGAAAGTCATAAAACCAAAATACCTCAGGAAGTGTGCTGAAGAGCGTGAGACCTCACCCAATCCTCTTTCACAGACCGTGGCGTCAAACCTGGAGCGGTCTCTGCGTCCGTAGTGGTGAGATTGTTCTCCCAACGTCGATCTCACCCGTTTGGTCATAAAGTCGAGTCTCTGGCAAATACACACAGTGTATTCCAGGTTTAAATGCAACATGCCCTGATCAAGACAGATGCACCACAGCTGTGAGTCCTGATGAACTGCATGTGATAACAAGCCTCCAGGTGATCAGGGTGAGGTCCTCAAACTCAGCCTCATGTCAGCCACTCAGTCCTGAACGCATACCACCTGGTGGGAGAAACAGAAAACAAAAACAAAGCCAGCCAAACACCCCAGCCCACAACAGTATAAACTATGATTTGTTAATATTAAAATGTTGCAGCATTCAGACACAATGATAACAAGAGTGTTGGTTGTCAATTAGTTGAGGAACACCCTGCCACTGGCTCTGGTGGATGGCCCTCCATCCTGGAGGTGATCAGGGCTTGTGCTGGCTCTTGGCTTAGTGGATAGTTCCAAGTTGGTTAATGGCCTGCTGTGTCTGTTGGATTCAGGTCCTGTCTGGTTTTCAGATGTAGACCTCTGTAACATATGTCATAGATGTTCCAAATAAGCTGTTTCAGGCCTAGAATTCACTTATTGCAAGGTAGTTTTTCCATGCTTATTGACATAATTATGGGACTTTGAGTATGTTTTAAGGGCCTTTCAGATCACGTGCATGTTGCACTCAAGTTGTCACGTCCACAGGTCGGGGCATTTCAGATCGTGCACTGTGCACTGTGAATGCCGCACACGGATGCAGAAAATGGGTGGAGTGATATTTGTGTTCTAGAGGCTGAAGAAGTCTAGCAGTCACCATGTTTGCGAAGACATGGGTGTTCCCAAGAGAGAATTATATAACAAGTAAAACATTCTGTAAGTCATAACCACAAGATTAAACAGCGAAAAGCAAAAGAAGGAATGATGGACATCAGCCTACTGTGAGTAGCTTTTTTCAGCCACTGTTTGGGGTGAGGCCGGGCAGAGCTGAAGCACGGCCTAGCCAGAGACCCACAGTCAGAGAGAGACACAGCCGCTGGCCAGAGACCCACAGATGTGAGAAACAGTGAGAGAGACAGCAGCCGGTCAGAGGCCCACAGCAGCTGATCAGAGGTCCACAGCAGCTGGTCAGAGAGAGAGACAGCAGCTGGTCAGAAGCCCATAGACCCGGTCAGAGAGAGAGACAGCCGCTGGCCAGAGACCCACAGACCCGGTCAGAGAGAGAGACAGCAAGTTAGTCAGAGGCCCACAGCAGCCAGTCGCAGGCCCACAGCAGGCGGCCAGATACCCACAGCAGCCAGTCATAGAGAGAGAGACAGTAGCTGGTGTGATTGAGCGGACACACTCAGTCCAAAATTCTTCACTTTTGGACATATACCCACATTCAGTATGAGCAACGGAGCTTCTGCAAATGTGCGAGACTAATCTGAAAATAAACTGTCACGTTAGTGCACCACTGCTAGTGGTAACTTTTCTGACACCTCCTGCTTAAAACCCACAAAGTCAGAAGGACTTTTATGTTTTGACTCTGATGTTTTATTGGCTGATGTTAGCTTAGCCTTTAGACTTTACGGCAGTCTGCTGAATCAGTCACTCAGTTGAGCTGACTGAACATTTTATATTTGTAAATTGCTCAATCTATTTTCATTTTTCCCAAATAAATCTACGCAATAGTTTTTTTTATTATTATTATTGTTCTGACTACAAGAAGAGTCTCACCTTTAAATAACTTAGATTGCACTTTCCAAATGCACTGTATATTTGGTTGTTTAGTTCCAAAATTTCTGTCATTGCATATTCTGCCATGACTGTGCATTATGTTTTTGTTTTAGAATGGCCAGAGTGGAAGGCCACCTCACAGAGTCTGGTCCACTTAAGGTTTCTACCTGTGAAATTAAAAAGTACTGATGGATTTCTGCACTTATTACTCTCACCACCAACCTTGTACATAGGGTGGGTAAGGACTATACATATGATTTGATTCTGTATAAATAAATAGAATTATAGTTCCTTTTATTTAGTTTTTAATTGTTTTTGTGATTTACACAACATGCTGCATGAAGCAACATTTAGGATTTTCTTTTTTAATGTGTTAAATACCTGATAATCCATACTGCACCTTGTACTCAAAACAGCATGGCAATTTCTTCAGGCAAGCATGCTCATTGAAAGAAATTACAATCCAGTTTTGGTACAAGGTGCTGTGTGGGTTATCAATAATTTACAAAAGGAAAAAAAATTCTTTCTTGAATGGGTTTACAATGTAGTGAAGTGTATTTACATGTGTCAGCTATTTGCGATCATCAGCAGACTCCGAAAACTAATGAGAACTGGTCTAATTACAGCCTTCTAACATGTGTGTTGCAGTGGAAGTTGCCATAATTCCACAAGTGATGAGCTGAAGGTTATTGCTCTTCCAGATGGAGCCACAAAGATTTCATCATCAATTTAGAAACAGCAAAACAACAACTATCAAAACAAAGAAAAATGCATCTGTCATATAAAATAAGCAAATGTTGAAAGCTGATCCAATGAATGCAGTGCATGTTGGCAGCCCACATTTGCATTTGGAAAGTATTCACGACACTTCACTTTTTCCACATTTTGTTATGTTACATCTTTACCAATTATAAAACATGACATCAGCTAAATGCGCCAAATAATAAATATAATGACTCACAAAATTTTCTCATTTTAATTTCTTGCACTTTCAGATGTTGACATCACCTTTAATCAGTTCCTGGTAACCAGATAAGCTGTGAACAAAAGAAATATCCCAACTTGCTAGTTGAAAAGCATGACATCAACTAAATGTGCCAAATAATAAATAGAGTTATTCACAAAACTTTCTCATTTTAATTTCCTGCACTTTCAGTTAAATTTAATTTGGAAATTTGCATAATGTATTACCACCTTTGAAAATTGTCAGCTACCCATTTTTTAAACAATACCTAATCTAGAACCTGTGGATCCCCATCGGCAACACGCTAGTGAGTTTAATTTAATGCAAAATGAAACATGAGAAAGATTTATAATTACTGTATGATGTGTATGCAGCCATGCTGCTCTCACACTAGATCCCATCAGATTTCTGAAGTGAAGCAGATTAGTTCCTGATTAGGACTTGGCTGGGAGACCACTTGGGAACCCCAGGAGCTATGAGCATATTTCTCCATGCAGAAGTGGAGTTGCATCAGGAAGGGCATTAAAGTAAAACTTGCATCAAGTCTCAATATGGATCTGTACTGGATCCACTGTGGCTACCCCAGGCAACAAATTCACTATGTGGTTAAGTGATTAAGGCAAAACAAAAAATAATAAAACAATAAAAAAAAAAAAATAAAAATAAAAAAAACAAAAAAACCTAGGATGATGTGTTAAAACCAAGTAGGCTCCCATCCCAGCTTCTCAAAGCTTTCATATTTTGATACTTAAAGGTATTAAAACAGGGGTCTCCATCTATTGACCAAGATAAAAAATAAAAGATGAAATGTATTCATAAAGTTTATTTTAATTGAATCATATTATCTATACATTTCGTGTGTTATCAATTTTGGTCAGATATTTGTTGTGTGTCCTTTCACTGTGGCTGGTTGTTCAGGGTCACCACAGAGGATCTACTGCAGATCCATACTTGGATTTGGCACAAATTTTACGCTGAAAGCCCTTCCTAACATAACTCCAGTTCTACATGGAGAGAAACAACACACAGCCTCTGGCCTTCCCAAGTGGCTGCTCAGCCAAGTAATAATCAGGATGTACTCTACTTCACTTCTGAGGTCTGATATGATGAAATGCACACAGAGCAGATTGCCTGCAATTCTGCCCAAATATTTGCAAATGAAAATCAATTTAATTTACATATTTCATAAATAATGTTTCCAAATTTCCTAGATACGTTTTGGTTTCTCATTGATATTTCTATTTCTATTTAAATCAATTTGTCTCATACATTTACTAAATATAAATGAATTTGGATCACATAGTTGGTAAATATATATATATAAAAAAATCACTGTAAAATAATTGTATTTACTAAATAGTTTGAGCTATATTAAACCATGCTATTACTAAATCCAGTATAGTTTAAGATCTGTTTTGAATAAACATGTGACTGTTTAAATTGAGTTTAGTTATTGAATCAGTTTTAATTAACTCTGTGGTTAAACTCTAGTTTTGTTTGGTCATGTTTTGCTGCGTGTGATTATAATCAGGATTATTATTTTGCATGCCAAAAAAAAAAAAAAACATAATAAAATCAAGCGGTTGAGAATAAGTCAGTTCTGAGAAGCTTAGATGGGTGGCCTGAATGCAGAGAGCTTGGCCATAAAAATAGGCAGTTGTTTGGGATGCTGCCTGCAAGCAGGACTGAAGGGACCTAGCAGTTGGCAGGAATGTTGGCATGCCTTGAGAGATCAGGCATTTGTCCAGGGAGCCATCAAAGCATGTGACCATCTGGTGGATGCTCTTGGGCTGGGGTTCATTCTAGGTGCATCAGGAGAGATTGGATTCACCACTGCAGGAGTAAGCCACGGTTGACAAAAGAACAGATGCAAGACTGTACCATAGAAACTTGGGGGGGAGTGTCCGGACATTCACTGAAAAAAGCTTTCTCTGGTTCATTTCCCAGGCAGGCAAGCTCTTGGATAGCCTTTGAGAAAGTGAAGTCTGGTTTGTGGCAGATTGTAGCTGATTCTGCACTGACCTCTGGACAGTTGAGCTCTAAGTGTTGGCATATGGAGACAGATGTTGGAAAGGAAGACATGGACAGCTTGGCGGAACTGAAGAACTTCAGAGACAGAATTAGCATTCCATATGGAATATAGGCTACAAGAGTTTGCATCTTTTCTTGGGAAGTCTTGAATATATTGGTTCACTGTGGCTGTCTAACACTATAGGAGCTGAAGTGGCAACCGGTGGTGCCAGAGCAGAGATCCATTGCTCTCACTAACTACTTAGGAACTTGTTTGTTACTGCTGAACAAGGACAGGACAGATGAGGAAGGAATGCAAACTATGTCCTTGGGTGTCTCAAGGCTGTATCCACGCTTGACTCAGTGGTATCAGGCATCATGGAGTAAATGCAGGGGAGGTGATGGTCTAGTGGTTAAGTGTTGGGCTTGAGATCAAAGGATCCTCTGTTCAAATCCCAGCCTGACTGGAAAATCACTAAGGGCCCTTGGGCAAGGTCCTTAATCCCCTAGTTGCTCCCGGTGTGTAGTGGGCACCTTGCACGGCAGCAGCCTCACATTGGGATGAATGTGAGGCATTGATGTGTAAAGTGCTTTGAGCGTCTGATGCATATGGAAAAGCGCTATATAAATGCAGTCCATTTACACTTTATCCTCATCTCAAGATATTTTAGAGTGATTTATTTTTCCTGGTTTGGACTCCGATGGGCATCAAACCTGCACAGCCTGCCCCCGAGCTGAGTGCAAGGTAGCAGACACTGCCTACTTTTCACATGCTACATTCACTTGAACATACATCTACTTTGATTTCACAACAAATCTGCATTGGGAATTATACATTTTTTGCTTTAAAAACAATACAGTGACTATAAATCTGTATTTAACACTGTTCTGTAAACTTTGCAATTAATCAGCAGTGCAAAAACATGCTAGACCATGGTGGTGGTCTGTCTGAATCATGGATCAACATGTTCATAACATTACTGTTAGATTCTGTAGAGTGAAGCAGATAAAAGTCAATCATTCCCCATGGATGGGACACCAGGCACTTGCAGCTTACTTACCCAGCTAAGTCTGGGACTCATTTATAAATGGATGGAATGGGGCAATCGATGAAGTGTCTTCTCCAAGGACACAGACATGTAGCATGACCAAGAATGGAACCCAAGTCAACTTATTGTTAGTGCAACTCCTATCCCACTGAGCCAACCATATACAGTATGTCAGGTCTGGTCTGGGAGCAGGTAGTTCAGTGAATAAGGACCTGGCCACCTAATATGTAGACCTGAGTTTGAATCCCTCTCATACTGTGTTGTTAGACAAGACAATCTGCATTGTCTCCATGCACCCTATTGTAAATGGCACCAGCCTTGACTGGAGAAGTAACCTATATCGGAAAGGCTTCCCATCCACAGGAAGTCATAGACTCTCATCCACTTCACGCTATGGAATCCAGATATAAGCTTACTTGAGTTACTTCTTCAAGTCTGGGAGCATGCACTAGTGTTGCATGTTGCCACCTCCTCCCCACTATGGAACTGCCTTTGGTCATGAATGGCAACACCCCAGGCAGACAACTGACCCATCCCTTCCCCTTAAAAGTAACCATTTCTGTGCTGCAGCCAGATGAAACATGGACATCCCCTTGGTGTTCTCAGGCGGCTGGGAACCTCAGTACACAGGCTTGAGTGTCTAATCTCAATGGGCAAAATATTCCAAAGAACAGGAGCACAAAGAGATTTTTAGTGCTTGGAAACTCCTGATAACTGGTACCTTCCTGCCCTTATTGGACTATGGCAATGTTGTGTATAGGTGTGCTTCATCCTGTTGTCTACAGTCCCTGACCCCACTGTACCACAGTGCCCTGAAATTCATCACTGGTTGTAGCCACCTTACCCACCACTGTGAGTTGTATGCCAAAGTGGGCATGCCCTCTTTGTCTGCCAGGTGTTATACACACTGGATGATTCTGGTTTACAAAACTCTTATTGGTCTAGTTCCATCCTACTTATCCAGTTTGCTTCAGAGATCTGAAAGCCACTATGAATGTTCTCCAATCTGAACTGAAACTGTCTAGACTGACCTTCTTGAACACCTTCCGGTCTATTCTACGAAATTGCCAATGGGATTCCTTTGTGCAGTGCCTTTGATTCCAAATGTAAATCTGCCTGAGACTTTATATCATGTGCAATGTTATGACCAAGACGACTGTATTTTATTTATCACCAACGTTCTCATGTTGATGTTAACCTGTCAACGATGACGTGTCCTGCTGCCTTTCTTGACCAGGTCTTCCTTATAAAAGACGTTTTGATCTCAGTGGAATAAAGATTGTTATTATTTAGTAGCTGAAGACTTCTTACACTGCTGCGAAAAAGGCAAAAAAAAAGAAAAAGAAGAACAATAGTGAGGTCTGGAGGAAACAAATGGATGATTGAGGGTTTGCGAAAATGCGACTTGACAAGGTTAAAGTAGTGAAAATTGTCATTGATTTGGTGCTGAGACAGACTGTAGTCTCTGCATACTGATGACAGTGGCCGACATGCTGCTCACAGAATGGTAACGATTAGTCATGGAGCGCAAACAAAACACTGCCCACGAATCTACTGTTTTAAGCATAAAAGTTATAGCAGCAGACTAATTTACAATGAAAACACTTCAGAATTATTAACGCCATCACCCGAGGCTTACGCTGTGTCACACCAAAAATAAATTTGCATGGTACTTGCGTATGTGCTACAGTAGTTGAGCGTTAGCTGTGCACACCAGATAATCCGAGCTGAAATGTGCAGTTTGCAGTTTTGCCCCGAAGTGCAATGTGATCGAAATGCTCATGAGAAATGCGAGTCATACTCACGCTGCTGAGTGAAACTGATCTCCCAGTGAAGGCTTCAGTTTCCTCTATTGAAAAATGCAAGGGATTATGGAAGAGTAAATATAGCTCGAAAAGACGACAAAAACTATTTTGTTTGTGCCACACAGAGCAACGATGGGGCATGAATATTAAGTCCGTGGAGAGTAGAGTGGAGTCACACAGTGGAGGAGGAAGGACGTGAGGGGTCGGGGGGAGCAACAGTGTTCTTTGGTGAGAAAGATTCACTGACCTTGACATGTAAACAGGAGTCTGTGTGCATATTTGACTTGAGGTCACAAAAGCATGTCTAACTGAACTGAGAAACTCCACAAAGTAAGAGACAAAACACTTTCCCCTGAGAATAATTTTCTCTGCATGCTTTGAAAAATGGCTTGTGGCATGCTGTGTGCCGAGAGGCGGCTTGAAGAATCAACACTACACTCAAAAAAATGAACTCTGCCTGTTGCTGCTTTTAATTAAGTAGGCTTGGTTGTATGTCCTCAACAAATTCGATTTTGCAAAGATTCTTAATGTGTTTGAGTAATTTTCATGAAATACTGTTGATTACTAATGTCATGCAAAAGCATTGCATAGGAACTATGTAACACTTTTGAGTAACTGAATACAAGTTTGTACCTCTGCAGATGCCGTACCACCTTCTGCGACAGCTTATATGCTCTGCCCACCCAAATAAATGTGCATGCGTGTCTTTCAAACTTTTGCGCTTTTTCTGAGGCTGCGGTCGAGAGTCAGCAGTGTTTGTTATCCAAAAAACACAGGTAATAACGTTTTTCTTGTAACCTTTGCCTACGATTATGTAATTCTGCATTAGTTTATGGTGTTGAAAAATATTGTAATAGAAGCTTTTCACCTCGTGAAACTGCAAACGTGAAAATGTGTTTGAACTCTTTAGTGCTCATTTAGACCAGATACGGTACCTATTCATCTACATCTGGAGACAAGAAGGATATAACTCAAAGGATTGCTGATCATGGAAACGTAGAACTGAGAACATTTAAATACACAGACCACAATGTACTGGACTTGGAGCACGATATAGACCCGGACAATAATTTCTTCTCAAATATCAATGACAGTTGTTGCTATTATACAGATGAACAGTTTAATCGGATCATTAAAACGGATAACAAATTATCAATAATCCATTTCAACAGCAGAAGTCTGTATGCAAACTTTAACAACATTAAAGAATATTTAAGTCAGTTTAAAAAAATATTTAACATAATTGCTATATCAGAAACATGGATCAATGAAGATAAAGGAATGGATTTTGAACTGGATGGATATGAATTTAATTGTGTAAACAGAAAGAATAAGAGTGGAGGAGGAGTGGCTGTGTATGTGGATAAGAACATGGATTATAAAATAGTAGACAATATGACAACTGTGATTGATAACTTATTAGAATGTATAACTATTGAAATATGTGAAGAAAAAAGCAAAAATGTATAGTCAGCTGTATATATAGAGCACCAGGATCTAGTATTGAAACATTCACTGACTGTATGGGAAAAATGTTCTCAAAAACTAATCAAAAAAACTGTGTTCATTTGTGGTGACTTAAATATTGATCTGCTCAATCCAAATAAGCATAAAATAACAGATGAATTTATCAGTATAAATGTACAGTATGAGTTTATATCCAAAAATCACCAGGCCAAGCAGAATTACATCCCATAGTGCCACCTTAATTGATAATATATTCAGCAATGATATTGAGAATAACACTGTGAGTGGATTATTAATCAATGACATTAGTGATCATCTACCAGTTTTCATCGTTTATAATAGAAACCATCGGCGGAATCAGCCAGAGGAGAAAATAAATACAGGTGAGTGCGGACAGAGGAAAAACATGAACACACTAAAGAAGGATTTACAAGAGCAAAACTGGGAAAAGGTATACAGTGAAAGTGATGTTGATAGTGCATATGAAACTTTTTACAATATTTACATCATTATATGATAAAAATTGTCCAATTAAACAAGACTACAGAAAACAAAAAATCCAAGCTCGACCATGGATGACGAAAGGGTACGAAATGCATGTAATAAGAAAAATACACTGTATAGAGAATTCATAAAACTAAAGACTAAAGAGGCAGAAAATAGATATAAGAATACAAAAATAGATTAACTAATATTATACAGGTATGTAGGAAGGAATATTATAGTAACATATTATATAATAACAAAAACAATATTAAAGGAATATGGGATATATTAAATAGCATTATCAAAAATGGTAATAAAAAACAGAGTTACCCTCAGTATTTCATTGATAATAATGTCAAGAAGGAAAATAAGGATGAGGTAGTCAACGGTTTTAATAATTTTTTTGTAAATATTGGACCAAGCTTGGCAGAAAAAATTCCCGATTCCCAACCTGAGGATTGGGATAATAATCTCATAGAAAGAAATCCCTGTTCAATGTTCCTCACAGCAGTGGATGGAAATGAAATGATAGACATTGTGAATAATTGTAAATATAAAACATCTACCGATTTAAATTAAATTGATATGGTGGTGGTAAAACAGGTCATTGAATGGATTGTAGAACCATTAACATACATCTGTAACTTATCATTTCAAACCGGTAAATTTCCCAATCAAATGAAAATAGCTAAGGTTGTGCCGCTGTATAAGACTGGGGATAGACACCACTTCACAAATTATAGACCTGTTTCTTTGCTTCCACAATTTTCCAAATTATTAGAAAGGTTATTCAATAATAGATTAGACAAATTCATAAATAACATAAATTACTTACTGATAGTCAATATGGATTCAGAGCACATAGTTCAACATCACTTGCATTAATAGAATCAGTTGAGGAGATTACAAACGCCATAGACCACAAATTACATTCAGTTGGAATATTTATAGACCTTAAAAGGCTTTTGATACAATTAATCATGACAATTAATCAATAAACTTGAACAGTATGGGATTAGGGGGTTGGTGTTGCACTGGGTGAGAAGCTACTTAAGTAACAGAAAACAGTTTGTGAAGTTGGGGGAATATACATCATCATGCTTGGACAATGCTTGTGGCGTCCCACGGGGTCAGTATTGGGTCCAAAACTGTTCCTAATTATATAAATGATATTGTCAATGTTTCCAAAATATTAAAATTAGTATTATTTGCAGATGACACAAGCATTTTTTGTTCAGGGGGGGATTTGCAGGAGTTACTGAGGAGGATCAGTATAGAAATGGGAAATTGAAAATATGGTTTGACAGAAACAAATTATCATTAAACTTAAGTAAAACAAATACATGTTATTTGGCTATTGTAATACAGACATACAGGTTCAGTTACAAGTCGAGGGGGGTAGATATGAAAGGGTACATGAAATAAGTTTCTGGGGTGATACTAGATGATAGATAAACTGGAAGACTCATATAAAACATATACAAAGTAAACTGTCAAGAAGCATTGTCAGTTCTAAACAAAGCGAAACATATTCTGGACCACAACTCACTCCGCATTCTTTACTGCTCACTGGTTTTACCATATTTACAGTACTGTGCAGAGGTATGGGGTAATACTTATAAAGGTACAACACAATCACTATCAGTAATGCAGAAAAGAGCTGTAAGAATTATTCATAATACTGGCTATAGAGATCATACAAATCCACTATTTTTACAATCAAATTCTTAAAATTCACAGACTTGGTTCATTTTCAAACAGTACAAATTGTGTATAAAGCAATAACAATTTACTTCCAGCAAATATTAAAAATATGTTTTTTAACAGATCAGGGATTACAGTCTGAGGGGGAAATTTAATTTAAAGCATCAGTGGGCACGAACAACATTAAAAGGTTTCTGTATTTCTGTCTGTGGGGTGAGGATGTGGAACAGATTGGGAGTGGGGCTCAAGCAATGTCCAAGCATGAACCAGTTCAAACAGCGGTACAAAAATATGTTTTTTTCTGGGTATAGGGAGGAGGAAGGGTAATGAGGGTTAGGGTGTTTTTGTTTTTTGCTTCGGCTTGTAAATATATAGTATTTTGTATGTAAGTAGGTATGTGTAGGTGTATATTTATGTTTGTGTATATATATGTGTATATATGTGTATATATGTGTATGTATATGTGTATGTATGTTGATGTGTGTATGTATATATGTATGTGTATATATATGTATATATATATATATATTGATATCGGTTTAGGTGTGTAGGAATCTATGTGTATATGTGGCAAAGGGTATTACTGGTTGTGGGGAAGAAGGGGTAGGGATAAATAAGCTGATGCTTCACCCTACCCCTTTTCGGACATGTTGGGTACACAGTAGGAACTTTTTTGTTGTTGTTGTCTTTACTGATCTATCTTGTAATTGTAATTGTTGTTGTATCAAATGTTCGAAATAAACAGTTTTCATTCATTCATTCATTCATTCATTCATTCAAAGTACGAGGTCTGTCCAAAAAGTATCAGACCTTTTTATTTTTTCAAAAACTATATGGATTTGAATCACGTGTGATTACATCAGCCAAGCTTGAACCTTCGTGCGCATGCGTGAGTTTTTCCACACCTGTCGGTTGCGTCATTCGCCTGTGGGCAGGCTTTGAGTGAGCACTGGTCCACCCCTCCCGTCGGATTTCTTTTGTCTGAGAACTTGCTGAGAGACTGCCGCTTTGCTCCATGAAATTTTTTTCAGAAACTGTTACAGACAGGCAGTTGGAAATCATTCGATATATTCAGTTGGATATCGGTGAAGATTCTGTCGGCGTCATGCGGATTATGGACTGTTAAAACCTTTTTAAAGATGGCCCACAGCGGCGGAGGGCACGGTTTTGCACTAAGCGGCCATTCGACAGGCTGGATTGACCAGATCATTTCTAAACTGAACGCTGTGTTGATCTGGGACATCATGTGACTACCACAGAAATGGCAACAGAGCTGGACATAGCACTTTTGCGGCACATTCCACTGTTACAGGAGATTTTGTAATGAAAGACGTGCGGAGGATTTCGCGCGTCGGCACGAAGCAGCTCAGGACGCGCATCAAAAAAAAACCCACCTCCGTGTTGGAAACCATTCAGAAGATTCAGACGGCTTTTGATGGCTTTCAGTCGAGTGAGTATCCAAGAAATTGTGTAACAGATTTTTTTTTCTATGTAGTAATTTATTTTTGGTTCCAAAGGTTCGCACTTTTCTTTTACCTTTTTTGACAAGTAAGGACTTTAGTTCCCAGTTGAAGACGCTATGTTTACATTTTTACAAATAAGGACTTGATCTTGGAGAGACCATTATGTTTACATTTTACATGCACTTTTTCCTTTAATTTTCTCCACAAAGGAAGGACTTGATTTCATAGGTCTTTGTTTTTGAAATGTTTGAAAATATATCAAACTTGTTTTCAACATTCTGTCTTGTGATTTTTTTAAATGCATCACACTCTTGTGTACATACAGTATGAGTAAACTTTAAAAATACTTTAAGGAGTATATTTTCAGTATATAAATATTAAGCTACAAGTAATATGCCAAGCAAAATTAAAGTATAAAAGTAAAATAGTGAAATAATCAATGTGTATAACAGTATACTTTAAGTATATGATAATAAACTAAAAATAGGGACTCAAAGTATACAACTAGTACAATAGCAGTATATCGATAAGTGCACTTGTGGTATACTTTAAGCATAGGAGAGGGATATATCAAGTACATTGATAAGTGTATGTGTGGTATACTTTAAGCATACAAGAGGGATATACCAAGGGATATACATTGATAGTATATAGATGAGTGTACTTGTTGTATACTTTAAAGTGTACTTTTCCAAACTTAAAATGAACGTTAAAATATACTTTTATAAACTTGTAATGTTCCAGTTTAGTCTGAAAAAGTATTTACATTTATGTACTTTCTAGTATATAACAGTACACGGTCTGTAGTATACTTGAATACTTATAATCTATACTGAAGCATAGTTAACAAAATGAACGTTAAGTATACTACTTTTTGCTAGGAGATTGTATTCTCAGTTTTTTTTTTTGGGGGGGGGGGGGGGGGGGTTGTAAAGCGCCACTTACAGGCCTGGCATATGTACTACAAACGAAGCTTTGAGGCAAGGAATTTGCCTCGATCGTTTCCAGCCCTAATACATAAATGTCGTTTCCAAGACCAAAACCTCACAATGTGTACTGGAGAAATGAGTTAAAACTTTATTAGAAGCCTTTATCATTGATTGAATCTAATAATGTTTCAAAACCTGTTTTCTTTATAAAACAAATTTGATCTTTAAATATTTTGGTTACCCTATATTGAATTTTGTTTTATTTTATGTAAATAATATACAATAAGCCCTGATGTTCTTTTACTTTTTAATTTTATGTGTGCAACTATTCAAGATTTTATGCAGTACCTGTTTGTATTTGATGCCTTAAACACAAACAAACAAAAACAAAACAGAAAACCATTGGGCTTACGCGGACCCTAATGCCGTACTACCTTTTTAATTAAAATATTATTAATTAAATTAGAATAAAAAGATTTCAGTTTCTAACCTTCCTAGCAGAAATGGTGCAGTTTAGGGATCATAAAACCAGCCCATAACACTGACATGGAAACACACTCGTGACTCGATCATCGCTAAACGCACCACAGTGCATCATGCAACGTAAATGAATCCATGGATAAATCCTTGCGATGTCGTTGTCCCAAGATCCCAATGACGTGAAATTTCCAGCTTGGCACAAAATAATTCTCACTGCACACTCTGCAGTTGACTGTGGGATTAAAGAGAGTGAATGCCAACATGCATTTAAATATAATCCAATCCAAGTAAAATCCTGAAAACACGACAGTACAATCACACCATGTCAATTGTAATATTGAACTATGCAGTAAACGGTCACTTTGCCCACTTTGGTAATGCCGGTACATGCTCCTTGTTGGCCAGGCGTGACTCCACCCTCTAGTTTTGCTATATCTAGCTCTGTGGGCTGGTCTTAGTGCAATTAGTCTTTAAGTAACTAAGTAAGTAAGCTTTATTTATATAGCACTTTTCTCAGACCAAGATTACAAAGTGCTTAACATGATATAAATAGACAATAAAAAACAACACATACAAATATAAAAACAGTCAAGTAATTGAAACTAAAATGCCAGTTTGAAAAAATGTGTCTTTAGTTGGTGTCTAAAAGCATCCACAGAATCCAGAGAGCGAAGGGAACAGCGAAGCTCATTCCAAAGGCGAGGTGCCACAGCTTTAAAGGATCTGTCCCCTCAAGTTTTGAAACAAGTACGGGGAACCATCAGCAGGTTCTGATTGGAAGACCTCAAACTCCTGCTGGAAACATAAGGCTGGTCCTTAATGTATTCTGGTGCCTACCTGTGTAGAGCTCTAAAGGTCAGCACTAGGATTTTGTAATTTATCCTGTAAAAAAACGGAGCCAGTGTAGAGACTTGAGGATAGGAGCAATGTGCATTTTCCTGTGGGTGTGGGTAAGAAGTCATACAGCAGAGTTTTGCACTACCTGCAGGTGGGCCAGCTCTTTCTTATTGAGGCATGTAAAGAGACTGTTACAATAATCAAGCCACGAGGAAACAAATGCATGTACAACAGCTCTAGCTCATTAAAAGCCACCGTTTTGCACAATTCTTAACAAGCTACCTAGTGTGATGTTCCAAAGACATCCCTCCATCCAAAATGACACCTAGGTTACGCAAGCTCCCTTTAACAAAGCGACTCAGATTACCAAGGTGATGCTTAATGACAGACATAGCACTATCTGGAGCTACAATTAATGTCTCAGTCTTATTAGAATTCAACTGCAGGCTGTTTTCACTAAGCCATTTTGTAATTTTGGTGAGTCAACAGAGTTTCTGAGCTTCAGTTGTCTTAAAAGAACAGTACAGCTGCAAGTCATCAGCATACAGATGGTAGGACACATCACAGAACAGCTGGATCAACTTGCCAAGAGGAGGATATACAGCAGGGACAAAATCGGCCCCAGGACTGAGCCCTGCGGCACACCCCACACTGAAAAAAGTGAAACTTCATTCAAAGTACTTATTTACATTGGTCTAATGGAAAATTGTAGTTTTCAGTTTAAATCTGCTAGAATCACTTTACAAAATCATAAATATACATTGTGAGTAACTAAAAAAATTAGCTGTAACAAATTACATCAATTTTTTTAAGTTGATCCAAAGTAGCATTTTTTTTCAGTGCACAAAAGATCAGCAGATTCAGACATCACATTCTTTAGACACACTAAAAGTGCTACCAACCAAGTAAGAGCTAAATCATTCTAATACAGGACCCGACATGCCAACCATATGCCGCAGTCTATTAATCAAAACGCCATGGTCACCGGTACTGGTATCAAATGCAGATGACAGATCTAATAAAACCAGCACAAAACATTTGCCGGTATCAGCAGCCATCAAAATGTCACTAGACACCCTCAACAGGACCATTTCAGTGGAATGAAACTCACGATACCCAGATTGAAAAGTGTCATAGATGTTGTTAGTCCACAAAAATAATTTAAGTTGAACACAGACCACTTTTTCCAAGACATCTGTTATGTGTCGGACGCAGCTCGGAGAACCGACCAGCGTTTGAAGGACCCAGTATGAAATAAGCAGAGCACGGTACAAAGGCTAACTGAATTTAATACATAACAGTGATAATAACAAAAGATAATATAACCAAAAGGTGCGGTCTGGCGTGGTGCGCTCCCAGCAGCGCTAACGGTCCGGAGCCAGAAGCTGTTTCGGACCAAGGACCCCGCCGACACCCCCCAGGTGGCCGCAACAACCGAGTCTGTGAAAGAAGGAACCATTATGTGAGTCCACACTCTACACACAGAACACTTAAAGGTGTACAAACAGCAACCACTTCCTGGCTTGATTACTGATCAGCTCCCAACCTGCAGGCATGGAACATCCCGTTCACAAAACTCCACCGCAGTGGAAGCTGATACCTGACTAACATACAGCTCAATACAATAAGGTGTGAGGGACACCACATTTACTGACTGTATAACTGTTAGTCACAAATCCAACGTACCTCAGGAAGTGTGCTGACGAGCGTGAGGACCTCACCCCCTCCTCTTTCACAGACTGTGCATCAAACCTGGACATTCTCAGCGTCCGCTGCTGATGAGATGGCTCCCAAGACGACGATCTCACCCGTCTGGTCACAAGGTCGAGTCTCTGGCAAATACACACTGTGCACTCCGTCTTAAATGCCAACATGCTCCAATCCATCCAGATGCACCTCAGCTGTGAGTCCTGACGAGTCGCAGGTGATCAGGGTGAGGTCCTGACAGCCTCAGCAACACAGCCACTCAGTCCCAAATGCACGCCACCTGGGAGGGGAAACCAAAAGGCAAACAAACCGGCAGCCAGGCCCCCCCAGCCATATAACAGTACCCCACCCTCACGGGAAGCCTCCCGGCGACCACACACACCTGGCCCAGGAGAAACACCCCCCTCCAGGGACCATGGCTGGAAACCGCGTCTGCGTTCGTCCTCCAACAGACTGGTTGAACTGGCTGCATCTTTGCCTTTGTTTCTGACAGTCTTAGCACAGGTGTGGCCAGGAGTTCCTACACCTGTGCGGTCAGCCTTTAACCAAACATGTGTGATTAGTCATAACACAAAACAACCAAAACACCCCCCCCCCCCGCCCCAGGGGACCATCCCATCAAACCCCAGGGAAGGGGAGAAAGGAAAAACAACCCAAACCCAAGCCTACAAACAAAAATACTAAAACACCCCCCCCCCCCCCAGAGGACCGTTCCATCAAACCCCAGGGAAGGGGAGAAAAGAAAAACAACCCACATGTAAACTCACAAACAAAAATGCCAAAATACCCCCCCTCCTCCCCCCCAAACGACACGTAGGGACCAACACCCCCCAGAGGGCCACCCGCCAGCTCCAGGAGTAATAACCACAGCCGAGGTCCCTCTGGGATCCACCGTCACCCACGGGGACTACCAGCGCCCCCCAGAGGACCACTCGTCAACCCCCAGGAGACGCCTCCCCTCACGACCAATGGACCCAGCCCCGGCCGTCCACGGCTAGATGGACCCAACGCCCTTTCCCCCCCAGAGGACACCACAGTCAAACCCTGAGGGCGGAAACTGGGGGAGGGAAAACAAAAAAAAACCCCAAAACCCCCCCCCCTCCCCTCCCGGGTGCAGAGGCCACCTGGGAAACGCCAGCACAACCTAACTGCACCCCTCCCAGCAATGCAGACACTACGGCACACCCGGCTGGAGTCAGAGGAGAAGAGAGGGCATAACAAAAACAAAGAGAACAAAACAACCCAAATACCACCCCATCACCCCCCAGGGGACCGTTCCATCTAACCCTGGGGAGGTGAAACAAAAAGAAACAAAAGAAAAAAAAAAAAAAAAAAACAGACCAACACACAGTTGTTTGGGTCCCCGTTCTTTTTTTTTTTTTTCGTGTAGCAAAAGCTGCAGGGTCACACCCCCAGACAAATAGTGGACAACAAAAAATAAACGCCCCAACAAAAACCAACTCAAAAACACCCACACAAAATGAACTAACACAAAACAAATCAGTGAGTTATACCGTCAAGTCAACCAAATGGAACACACCTGTTCCTACTCAAGAGCTTGACGGGTACCGTGATTCAGTCACCACAAGGGGGAACCAGAGTGCTACAAATGAAAAAAACCCCTTGGGCGACAGAAAAAAACAAACGAGCTGCTTTTGTGTGCCGCAGCTGAGTGCAACACACAACCAAATGTGCTCAACTAAATAACGCCGGAGCTGATACAACAGACGCAGTAGTTACCTTTTATCCGGGGAAGGGGGAACGGGGCTACGACTGTAGCACAGGAAGCCCAGCGACCCGTGCTAACAGAGCTCCGCCTTGTGCGCGTGAACCCATTACAAACGCCACTCTTGCAGCTCCCGTTTTAAACCTCTTATCCGGTCGAAGCGTGACGCGAAGCTGTCGCCAGTCACACTCCACCACGACCACGGATAAGGCACAAACACAGGAACACGGCTGCAAGAGAGCACAAATCAGTATCAGTAATGGGTTCTCAAACACGCACCCTTCCGAGCGGAGAGCCCCGCAACTGATCCGGATAACCACTGAACGTCTGCTGCCGCCTTCCCGGCGCGTTACCGTCTCTGCTACCGCTGGGTCCGTGATGTTTGGCCAGAGACTACTGTTATGTGTCGGACGCAGCTCGGAGAACCGACCAGCGTTTGAAGGACCCAGTATGAAATAAGCAGAGCACGGTACAAAGGCTAACTGAATTAATACATAACAGTGATAATAACAAAAGATAATATAACAAAAAGGTGCGGTCTGGCGTGGTGCGCTCCCAGCAGCGCTAACGGTCCGGAGCCAGAAGCTGTTTCGGACCCAAGGACCCCGCCGACACCCCCCAGGTGGCCGCAACAACCGAGTCTGTGAAAGAAGGAACCATTATGTGAGTCCACACTCTACACACAGAACACTAAAGGTGTACAAACAGCAAACACTTCCTGGCTTGATTGCTGATCAGCTCCCAACCTGCAGGCATGGAACATCCCGTTCACAAAACTCCACCGCAGTGGAAGCTGATACATGACTAACATACAGCTCAATACAATAAGGTGTGAGGGACACCACATTTACTGACTGTATAACAGTTAGTCACAAAATCTAACGTACCTCAGGAAGTGTGCTGACGAGCGTGAGACCTCACCCCCTCCTCTTTCACAGACTGTGCATCAAACCTGGACATTCTCAGCGTCCGCTGCTGATGAGATGGCTCCCAAGACGACGATCTCACCCGTCTGGTCACAAGGTCGAGTCTCTGGCAAATACACACTGTGCACTCCAGTCTTAAATGCCAACATGCTCCAATCCATCCAGATGCACCTCAGCTGTGAGTCCTGACGAGTCGCAGGTGATCAGGGTGAGGTCCTGACAGCCTCAGCAACACAGCCACTCAGTCCCAAATGCACGCCACCTGGGAGGAAACCAAAAGGCAAACAAACCGGCAGCCAGGCCCCCCCCAGCCATATAACATCAGCCAAAAGGGTTTTTTTTTATATTGGCCTAAAGTTCTTTAGTTCCATAGAATCCAATTCTGCTTTCTTTAGCTGTGGTTCCACAACAGCATGTTTAAAAGAACAAGGAAACACACCAGTCGACAAAGACATATTGAACATTTTAGCAATACAAGGCCCAATAGAGTCCAAAACATTCATAAACAATCTAACAGGAAGTACATCCAATATACCAGATGGTGATTTAATTTTGTTCATGACAAATAGAATGTCCTCAATTGTAACAGGCTTAAAGGAGGCCCAACATTGACGGGGAGGTCCCAAATACCAGGGACCATAGCAAGAGGGCAATGACAGCAGGAGACTATCTTTTATGACTCTGACATCATCAATAAAGAAATTAAGGAACTCATCGCTACTTGTTTTAAGAAGAACAGGAGTGACAGGAGCAGCAGGTGACACAATAGAGCTGATTGTGTCAAAGAGCACTTTGGGAGATCTCTTATTGAAGGCAATCAGCTGATAGAAATAGCTTGCCCTGGCCTCCTCTAACATCTTATTTAAGGAGGACATTAGATCTCTTAAATGTAGCCCGTAGACCTCCAATTTTGTTGACTTCCATAAACGATCAATCTGGCGACATAATCTCCTTTATCTACTGTATTTGTTATAAATTAGCTTATAAAACGGTAGTAAATTAATAGTATTGTACAAATGAAGTTACAGTTTTCAGTTTCAAGTTGCAGCTTTCATTTCTATTCAGCTTTGATCACCTAAATTTCAATTATTTATGGATATAGGTAATAAAATGGCCTATATTATGCTTTTCTCCCCACAGATACGTGGATGTGGAAGTGCAAATTGTGATAAAAAAGTGATGTCATCATGAGCTCAGTTATTAAAACACTACAGGTTAGTTCATAGTACCAGACAGTGGTATGCATGTGCTTATTCTGATTGCCTCTGTGTTTTCAAAACATGGAATGCTCTTCATACCCAGTGTTGATTTGAGAACTATATGCCGGTTAGTTGATTTTCTGACAAACTAGGCCTCAGAGAACTCATGTTAATGAAAACACTGTCCAAGACCTCTGTTGTGTTCCACAGGCTCGCCCCAGGGATGCGTTTTGTCACCTCTATTGTTCATGCTTTACACTAACGACTGCAAGAGCAGGTTCGAGTCGAGGTTCATTATAAAATTTGCTGATGACTCTGTGATTGTTAGCCTCCTGCAGGACCATGAGGTAGGCCACGGACCAGTCCTTGACTATTTTGGTGTGACGACTCTTATCTGCAACTTAACGTGTCAAGTGATGTGCATCAAGCCCCGGTCGTTTTTTTTTTTGCCGTACATTTTCTGCGGATGCCACGGCCACGACATTTTTGTGAAAACGTACGGAGGCAGTAGCAAGAGGAGGGAGGGAGTACGTTCAACTCACGTCTCTAGGAGTGTAAACAATAAAGAGAGTTGACAATAAAGCAGTGTGTGTGTGTGTGTGGGGGTCGCTTTTTCTTTTTTATGAGCGGGCCCGGCAGCGGCAGGTGTTTTTCAGCGTCGGCGATGCATGAGCATGTCCAGCCTGCAGCGTCAGTTGTAAGAGTGTTTACTTGCCTCGAAAGGTTACAGCTAGTAACAGACTGAAGCTGTGGAGTGTGTGTTGCTGACGTTTGGAAATAAAGTCCAAGTTCAAGTGAGAAGCTGCGTTGTGCATGCAAGTCTGTCGGCCTCCATAGTATGTGGTGAGTGCCGTAATCCGTACTGCCTACGTACGGATTTGGTTCATTCAATAGTAATTGAATGAAAATGTGCTGCTTTGAATCCGTACTGAGGCAGTACTCACAACGTGCGTGTCTGTATGCTGGTGAATCCGCAGCCTGACCGCAGCGAAGTTCTTCATGCACTAAACCCTCTACGGCGTGTCTGCATGTGTCTGTGTGTTCCTAAATTCGTTACCTGAGGCAGTACTTACGACGTACGGATCTCCAAATTTAGCCCACATTTTTGCAAGTAGACTGCACGCATGTGCAAGTATGGCGGGGTTGTGACCACGGCTTCATTTAATTAATGTATTATCTGATTTTATTATTATTGCCAAATTTTATGTTTTTTAATACTTTTTAAATTATGTTGGCATTGACTGAGCTTCAGTCTCACTGTACATTTGTGTGTGACAATAAAAGGCATTCAGTTCAAAAACAAAAGGCATGATAATTGATTTCCGTAAAGAACCACCTGTCGCAACCCAAACTTTGTCAAAGGTACAGCTGTGACATAGTCAGTTCATTATAAGTACTTAGGCACCATCCTGGATGACAAACTGTCTTTTGAGGCCAACTCAGATGCCATCTGCAGGAAAGTAAATCAGCGACTGTTTTATTTGAGGAAACTGAGGCCTTTTAATGTCAATAAGAAGTTTCTTAAACTGTTTAACTCATCTTTTATTGTCTGTTTTAACATTTGCAATGATTTGTTGGTTTGGGAGCCTCAGGTTAAAAAATAACAGCAGGATGAAGAGTGTGGTCAAACTCTGCCAAAACATAATTGGCACTAGCCTGAGTGAACTTGATAATGTTTATCAAACCAAAGCCCCTCAGAGGGCAAGGGCCATTTTGGCCAGTCCTCTCCATCCTCCATTCAGCTTCTGATTATCCTGGAGGAAAACAATGCACTCAAGTTGACTCTTCCTTCAGGGATACCAAAGACTGTGGATGAGTTTAAAGCAGAGGTCAAAAATGAATTTGGAGTTTCCAAACCATTCAGATTACAGTACATGGTCACAGATTTTAACCAGTTCCTTAACCTGACATCCACATGTGATCTACAAAACATGAACAAACTAAAAGTAATTAGAAGGGGTGTTCCAGAAATGTCCATTGATAGTCCGGGGAGAAATGCATCCTCATGTAACTTGGGTAGCCCCAGCTCTAGCTGCAACTCTAGATGTGACATGGATATACTGTGCTGTGTCTTTGAACTTGGTGTGCTGTGGGTTTAGTTCATTTTTAATTCTATATTTAATTCATATTTTTGCTTTTATGGTTTACAGAATGACACAATTACAACAAGGAGAACATGCACCCTGAAAGCACTTGCCGTCAATGAAGATCCAAACAACTTGATAAAAGGATATCTGGTGTTAAAGTAAAACAGATTCTATGAGAATCTTCCCAAAGTGTTATGCACTTTATAAATCTCAGCATGTGCAAAGAGAACAAAACAAAATTACTTTCCCCTTATGAGACCCAAGGGGTGACTATATGGGTAAAGTTGTCTGGAACAATCGATATGCTGTTTGTTAATTGGATGAGTGACAATCCTCCTATTTCTTAGCAGTAGTTTAAGAACAGCAGTTGGTCAAACATTGTATGTAACAGCAAATTTTTACTAGATTGTATTAAACAGTTAAAAGAAAAGAAAACCCACTGATAATTTACTATTGGGTTAGTAGATTATGATATTGAGAGCCCATATGAAAAGTTATAGGCATGTGTGTCATTTATGTTAAAGTTAAGAGTGTTTTTGTATGGCTGGTCGAAATCCACCAGCAGGCGGCCATGTTGACTGCTGTAACAGCGCTGCTGCGACGTCACATGCACACAGAAAGCCACAGTTGGCCAACAGGCGCTGATGTAAACATCCGCTCTGTCTCCCCTTCTCTCTCTCTCACTCGTTCACTCACTCTCTGTCTCTTGTTTTTTTCTGCTGAGCAAACACAAAGCCTTTCAACTGTAAAATAAACTAAATTCACCAGCGGTCATGGTTAAACACTGAAGTATTTTGTAGGTCTTCCCATTCATTTAGTGTTGTACTCTATAACTGTGATCGCCACTGAGTTTTTAAAATGCCTATCACAAAGTGTTTCATTTTTTATGACATCATGCATGTTTTATAAATCCGCGGACACTGATCTGTGTGTTACAGATACAAATCTGTATCCTCGGATCTGCTTAGGAAAAATGCCACTCAAAGCGTAGCTGTTATGACAGTTGTCGTAATGCGGGACTGGTTGGTTGCTGCGGCGACACTGTGCGGCCCCTGTAAGATGCTTAAGCTAAACGTAGCATGTGGACATTGCAAACTTTTAGAGCTCTCATGTTTTTAAAAGAAGAATTTTGCAGCATGTCTGTCTCATGGAGCGACATCAAACAGAGGGAAGATGAGAAGAAAGACAGTTTGAAAAAGTTTGATAAGGACAAGAATCCATGGAATTGTCGCTGGCTTCATCAGCACACCTGAAAGATAAACGGAAAAAGCGAATTCTGCCATCATGAAAGAATTCATGTAAGAATTTTTCTCTCCCTGGAAAATAAACATTGTGCTGTTCAAACAGGATTTTAGACAAGATTATGTGACTGTTATTATTAATCCAGACTTTGTTTCATTGGAGAAAAAGACACTATGGTTTTGAATGGATTTACAGGAATTTACACAAGAATGTAAATGAGTTTTTATTGTTTTTTCATGGGGAAAAAAGACACTGGCTTTGAATGGATTTACAGGAACTCACACAATATGTGACTTTTTTACTATAAGGTATGTTATTGATATTTTATCATGATTTTCAAAATATTCTTCAAGCTTTAGCTGTGGTTTTTGAAATGCTTCAACAGTCTTTTCAGTCTTCATCAATTTCATGTAATTTAATTGTTCTGAGTTAATGCATAATTTGGTTTACAATTAAAAGGAAAATCATTCCAGGTCCTACTTCCACGTCATATTCTATAATTTCAACATTATCATTGACAGTTAAAATGAAAGGTTGAATCTAGCATCATTTTAATATGCACTTATTTTGAGATTTTTTTCTTCCATGAGATGCTGAAAATGTATCATTGGATACAAAATTAATTTGGTTTCTGGAGCCCCATGGGCCCTAGACCCCAGCTTGACCCCCTGTGAATCTTCCTCAGATTTCACAATTGTCATTTCACAGCCCTGAAAGTCACAACATTACTAGCATTATAGAAACATGAGCCAATGTGGCTGTCTAAATCCAGATCAGTCTTTCTTTCCTTCCTCCTTCTGCTAGATTGTGCTGCCCTGATGTGCAGCAAGATGAACACCTCACATCTTACTCATCACCACTACATTCCTTGATTCTGCTATACAACACACAACTGATAATACATATTTTTGTCCTTTTTAGGTTGTGGACTTTCGTGAGGCTGAAAGTAAAATGGAGAAAACGCTCATTGGCATTTATTTCATCCAACGCGAAGGAGACAGTTACTTTGGCACAGCAGAAGACATCGGGATCATACAGTAGTGTTCAGAATAATAGTAGTGCTATGTGACTAAAAAGATTAATCCAGGTTTTGAGTATATTTCTTACTGTTACATGGGAAACAAGGTACCAGTAGATTCAGTAGATTCTCACAAATCCAACAAGACCAAGGATTCATGATATGCACACTCTTAAGGCTATGAAATTGGGCAATTAGTAAAAAAAAAGTAGAAAAGGGGGTGTTCACAATAATAGTAGTGTGGCATTCAGTCAGTGAGTTTGTCAATTTTGTGGAACAAACAGGTGTGAATCAGGTGTCCCCTATTTAAGGATGAAGCCAGCACCTGTTGAACATGCTTCAATCTACAATGATCTCCAATGCTTTATGGACAAAATGGACAAAAAAAAAAAAAAAAAAACAGAGATGCGTGGAAGAAATGGAAAACAACCATCAAAATGGATAGAAGAATAACCAGAATGGCAAAGGCTCACCCATTGATCAGCTCCAGGATGATCAAAGACAGTCTGGAGTTACCTGTAAGTGCTGTGACAGTTAGAAGACACCTGTGTGAATCTAATTTATTTGCAAGAATCCCCCGCAAAGTCCCTCTGCTAAATAAAAGACATCAATCAATCAATCAACTTTTTTCTTGTATAGCGCCAAATCACAACAAACAGTTGCCCCAAGGCGCTCCACATTGCAAGGCAAGGCCATACAATAATTATGAAACACAGTCTACGTCTAAAGCAACATAACCAAGGGATGGTCCAGGGTCACCCGATCCAGCCCTAACTATAAGCCTTAGCGAAAAGGAAAGTTTTAAGCCTAATCTTAAAAGTAGAGAGGGTATCTGTCTCCCTGATCTGAATTGGGAGCTGGTTCCACAGGAGAGGAGCCTGAAAGCTGAAGGCTCTGCCTCCCATTCTACTCTTACAAACCCTAGGAACTACAAGTAAGCCCGCAGTCTGAGAGCGAAGCGCTCTAATGGGGTAATATGGTACTACGAGGTCCCTAAGATAAGATGGGACCTGATTATTCAAAACCTTATAAGTAAGAAGAAGAATTTTAAATTCTATTCTAGCATTAACAGGAAGCCAATGAAGGGAGGCCAACACGGGTGAGATATGCTCTCTCCTGCTAGTCCCCGTCAGTACTCTAGCTGCAGCATTCTGAACCAACTGAAGGCTTTTTAGGGAACTTTTAGGACAACCTGATAATAATGAATTACAATAGTCCAGCCTAGAGGAAACAAATGCATGAATTAGTTTTTCAGCATCACTCTGAGACAAGACCTTTCTGATTTTAGAGATATTGCGTAAATGCAAAAAGGCAGTCCTACATATTTGTTTAATATGCGCTTTGAATGACATATCCTGATCAAAAATAACTCCAAGATTTCTCACAGTATTACTAGAGATCAGGGAAATGCCATCCAGAGTAACGATCTGGTTAGACACCATGCTTCTAAGATTTGTGGGGCCAAGTACAATAACTTCAGTTTTATCTGAGTTTAAAAGCAGGAAATTAGAGGTCATCCATGTCTTTATGTCTGTAAGACAATCCTGCAGTTTAGCTAATTGGTGCGTATCCTCTGGCTTCATGGATAGATAAAGCTGGGTATCATCTGCGTAACAATGAAAATTTAAGCAATACCGTCTAATAATACTGCCCAAGGGAAGCATGTATAAAGTGAATAAAATTAGTCCTAGCACAGAACCTTGTGGAACTCCATAATTAACTTTAGTCTGTGAAGAAGATTCCCCATTTACATGAACAAACTGTAATCTATTAGACAAATATGATTCAAACCACCGCAGCGCAATGCCTGCACATCAACTGGCCTAAAGAGAAATGGAGAAATATTTTGTGGACTGATGAGAGTAAAAGACGACCCCCAAACTCTGAATTCAAGCCACAGTTCACAGTGAAGACAGTGAAGCATGGTGGTGCAAGCATCATGATATGGGCATGTTTCTCCTACTATGGTGTTGGGCCTATATATCGCATATCAGGTATCATGGATCAGTTTGGATATGTCAAAATACTTGAAGAGGTCATGTTGCCTTATGCTGAAGAGGACATGCCCTTGAAATGGGTGTTTCAACAAGACAATGACCGCAAGCACACTAGTAAACGAGCAAAATCTTGGCTCCAAACCAACAAAATTAATGCCTCGCAGATGTGAAGAAATCATGAAAAACTGTGGTTATACAACTAAATACTAGTTTAGTGATTCACAGGATTGCTTAAAAAAGCAGTTTGAACATAATAGTTTTGAGTTTGTAGCTTCAACAGCAGATGCTACTATTATTGTGAACACCCCCTTTTCTACTTTTTTTTTTACTAATAGTGTTATGTGTCGGACGCAGCTCGGAGAACTGACCAGCGTTTGAAGGACCCAGTATGAAATAAGCAGAGCACGGTACAAAGGCTAACTGAATTTAATACATAACAGTGATAATACAAAAAGGTGCGGTCTGGCGTGGTGCGCTCCCAGCAGCGCTAACGGTCCGGAGCCAGAAGCTGTTTCGGACCCAAGGACCCCGCCGACACCCCCCAGGTGGCCGCAACAACCGAGTCTGTGAAAGAAGGAACCATTATGTGAGTCCACACTCTACACACAGAACACTTAAAGGTGTACAAACAGCAAACACTTCCTGGCTTGATTGCTGATCAGCTTCCAACCTGCGGGCATGGAACATCCAGTTCACAAAACTCCACCGCAGTGGAAGCTGATACATGACTAACAAACAGCTCAATACAATAAGGTGTGAGGGACACCACATTTACTGACTGTATAACTGTTAGTCACAAAATCTAACGTACCTCAGGAAGTGTGCTGACGAGCGTGAGACCTCACCCCCTCCTCTTTCACAGACCGTGCATCAAACCTGGACGTTTCTCAGCATCCGCTGCTGATGAGATGGCTCCCAAGACGACGATCTCACCCGTCTGGTCACAAGGTCGAGTCTCTGGCAAATACACACTGTGCACTCCAGTCTTAAATGCCAACATGCTCCAATCCATCCAGATGCACCTCAGCTGTGAGTCCTGACGAGTCGCAGGTGATCAGGGTGAGGTCCTGACAGCCTCAGCAACACAGCCACTCAGTCCCAAATGCACGCCACCTGGGAGGAAAACAAACAGACAAACAAACCGGCAGCCAGGCCCCCCCCCCAGCCATATAACAGTACCCCACCCTCACGGGAAGCCTCCCGGCGACCACACACACCTGGCCCAGGAGAAACACCCCCCTCCAGGGACCATGGCTGGAAACCGCGTCTGCGTTCGTCCTCCAACAGACTGGTTGAACTGGCTGCATCTTTGCCTTTGTTTGACAGTCTCAGCACAGGTGTGGCCAGGAGTTCCTACACCTGTGCGGTCAGCCTTTAACCAAACATGTGTGATTAGTCATAACACAAAACAACCAAAACACCCCCCCCCCGCCCCAGGGGACCGTCCCATCAAACCCCAGGGAAGGGGAGAAAAGAAAAACAACCCACATGTAAACTCACAAACAAAAATGCCAAAATACCCCCCTCCTCCCCCCCAAACGACACGCAGGGACCAACACCCCCCAGAGGGCCACCCGCCAGCTCCAGGAGTAATAACCACGGCCGAGGTCCCTCTGGGATCCACCGTCACCCACGGGGACTACCAGCGCCCCCCAGAGGACCACTCGTCAACCCCAGGAGACGCCTCCCCTCACGACCAATGGACCCAGCCCCGGCCGTCCACGGCTAGATGGACCCAACGCCTTTTCCCCCCCCCAGAGGACACCACAGTCAAACCCTGAGGGCGGAAACTGGGGGAGGGAAAACAAAAAAAACCCCAACCCCCCCCCCCTCCCCTCCCGGGTGCAGAGGCCACCTGGGAAACGCCCAGCACAACCTAACTGCACCCCTCCAGCAATGCCGACACTACGGCACACCCGGCTGGAGTCAGAGGAGAAGAGAGGGCACAACAAAAAAACAAAGAGAAAAAACAACCCAAATACCACCCCATCACCCCCCAGGGGACCGCTCCATCTAACCCTGGGGATGTGAAACAAAAAGAAACAAAAGAAAAAAAAAAAAAACAGACCAACACACAGTTGTTTGGGTCCCCGTTTTTCTTTTTTTTTTTTTTTTTTTTTGTTCTTGGTTAGCAAAGGCTACAGGGTCACACCCCCAGACAAATAGTGGACAACAAAAAAGAAAAGCCCACACAAAAACCAACTCAAAAAAACACCCACACAAAATGAACTAACACAAAACAAATCAGTGAGTTATACCGTCAAGCTCAACCAAAGGGAACACACCTGTTCCTACTCCAGAGCTTGACGGTACCGTGATTCAGTCACCACAAGGGGGAACCAGAGTGCTAAAAATGAAAAAACCCCTTGGGCGACAGAAAAAAACAAACGAGCTGCTTTTGTGTGCGCAGCTGAGTGCAACACACAACCAAAATGTGCTCAACTAAATAACGCCGGAGCTGATACAACAGACGCAGTAGTTACCTTTCTCCGGGGAAACGGGGCTATGACTGTAACACAGGAAGCCCAGCGACCCGTGCTAACAGAGCTCCGCCGTGCGCGTGAACCCATTACAAACGCACTCTTGCAGCTCCCGTTGACACCTCCCATCCGGTCGGAGTGTGACGCGAAGCCGTCGCCAGTCACACTCCACCACGATCCACGGATGAGGCACAACACAGGAACACGGCTGCAAGAGAGCACAAATTAGTATCCAGTAATGGGTCTCAAACACGCACCTTCCGGGCGGAGAGCCCCGCAACTGATCCGGATAACCACTGAACGTCTGCTGCCGCCTTCCCGGCGCGTTACCGTCTCTGCTAACGCTGGGTCCGTGATGTTTGGCCAGAGACTACTGTTATGTGTCGGACGCAGCTCGGAGAACCGACCAGCGTTTGAAGGACCCAGTATGAAATAAGCAGAGCACGGTACAAAGGCTAACTGAATTTAATACATAACAGTGATAATACAAAAAGGTGCGGTCTGGCGTGGTGCGCTCCCAGCAGCGCTAACGGTCCGGAGCCAGAAGCTGTTTCGGACCCAAGGACCCCGCCGACACCCCCCAGGTGGCCGCAACAACCGAGTCTGTGAAAGAAGGAACCATTATGTGAGTCCACACTCTACACACAGAACACTTAAAGGTGTACAAACAGCAAACACTTCCTGGCTTGATTGCTGATCAGCTTCCAACCTGCGGGCATGGAACATCCAGTTCACAAAACTCCACCGCAGTGGAAGCTGATACATGACTAACAACAGCTCAATACAATAAGGTGTGAGGGACACCACATTTACTGACTGTATAACTGTTAGTCACAAAATCTAACGTACCTCAGGAAGTGTGCTGACGAGCGTGAGACCTCACCCCCTCCTCTTTCACAGACCGTGCATCAAACCTGGACGTTTCTCAGCATCCGCTGCTGATGAGATGGCTCCCAAGACGACGATCTCACCCGTCTGGTCACAAGGTCGAGTCTCTGGCAAATACACACTGTGCACTCCAGTCTTAAATGCCAACATGCTCCAATCCATCCAGATGCACCTCAGCTGTGAGTCCTGACGAGTCGCAGGTCATCAGGGTGAGGTCCTGACAGCCTCAGCAACACAGCCACTCAGTCCCAAATGCACGCCACCTGGGAGGAAAACAAACAGACAAACAAACCGGCAGCCAGGCCCCCGCCAGCCATATAACAAATAGCCCAATTTCATAGCCTTAAGAGTGTGCATATCATGAATGCTTGGTCTTGTTGGATTTGTGAGAATTTACTGAATCTACTGGTACCTTGTTTCCTATGTAACAATAAGAAATATACTCAAAATCTGGATTAATCTTTTTTAGTCACATAGCACTACTATTATTCTGAACACTTCTGTAATTGAGGGTGTCGCTGTGCTCCGGGATCTTTCTGATGCCACCACTGCCGTCGCTTTGCTGTTCGGCCTGATCTTTGAATCACGTGTGATTGCGTCAGACAAGCTTGAACCTTTGTGCACATGCGTGAGTTTTTCCACGCCTGTCGGTTGCGTCATTCGCCTGTGAGCAGGCTTTGAGTGAGGAGTGGTCCAGCCCCCTCGTCGGATTTTCATTGTCAGGAAATGGCAGAATGATATGGGCTTTTTTTCCATCAGAATTTTTTCAGAAACTGTTAGAGACTGGCAGCTGGAAACCATTAGAAAAATTTATCTGGCTTTCGGTGAAAATGTTACGGGCTTGGTAGAGAATAAGGAGTGTTCCTGTCACTTTAAGGACGGCCCCCAGCGACTGTGGTGCGCGCCATGCTCCGAAGCCGCCATCGACAGGCTGAACGACCATTTCATTTCTAAACGGATGGCTGTCTGGATCCGTGACCATCGTGTGCCATTTCTCTGGTTATCACAAGAGCTGGACATCAACCATTTTCCGGCAGATTTCACTTTTAACAAGAGATTTTGTCATGGAAAGCCGAGCGGAGGCTTTGTGCATCACGATGGATTCGCTACTGGAGCGAGACAAAACCACCTCCGTTTTGGTCTCACAGGACGGCTTTGAGATGGCGTTCAGACAGCTGTCGGTGGTTTTTCCATCGAGTGATTATCTGAGAAATTGTGGATGTGCCTGGACATGCCAGAACATGTCCCGTGAGCCTTCATCACGGCGTTGCTGTGCGCCATGCGGCACCGCAGCGACGCACGAAGCCTCCCCTCCTCTTTCCATGACAAAAACTCCTGTAACAGTGGAATGTGCCGTTCATTTCCAAACTGGATGCTGTGTTTTATCCGGGACGTCGTCTGACTAGCACAGGAATTGTGAAAAGACGTGGACATCAGCACTTTTTCGGCACATTGAGACAGACGTGCGGAGGAATTCTCACATTTAAAGTTAAGTGCCAAGTTTTAGCTTAATAATAAATAATAAAATAATAAAGATTGCAGCGTTTTGCTAATTTTCACACTCATTTTTGCAATGTCAAATGAAAGGTGTTTTTAGGAGGCAATATCTGTAGATATTGCAATACCTTGGCTCAAAACTTTCCATACTTACCAAACACATTTTCAATGGCAAATGGCAAAGTCAATTTTTTTTCTAGGGAGCTGTCAGTTGGAAATTGCAAGTTTATTTGTCAAATTTGTGTCTGATGCCAACATTAAAGGTAATTAATCACTAAAGTTATGCAGACAGAGAACTCCCTTTTTCTGGGCAAGCTGTCCTGACAGAGTGCACTTGGTGCAATGACCAGCAAACTTGTCAATCTCATGGTTGTCCATAAAATCCACAGCAAAATCCTAAATAAATAAAATAAGTAATGACAATTCTTAGACCATTTGTAAATTTGTTCTAGACAAGCTACTCAAATCTTGATCAAAATTGTTTTTGATTTTTATTGTTTTAATTACATGTCACAAATCAACCAAAAATGGCTGGCACTTACTTATAAATGTAAACTAACAAAAGTAATAGGCAAATTAACCATGTCTTATGTTTATATTGCTTGTAAATTAAATTAATTAAACCTCTTGAGGATTTTAACAAAGAATGTCTTGATTGTATTGAATTACCTATCAAAAAATGCAGCGGGTCCAGCAGACACACGAACAATAGCAGAATAACAAAAATATGAACAGCACACAAGGGTTAACTATATTATCTTAATGTGAGAATTTGTTTAGACAATTCAGAGATGGTCAGGTGGGAGGCATTTATTGAATCCACATGGAATGAACCATTTGCCAATTACATGTACAGAGGTCTCGCCCTCTAGCTGCCACCTTATCGTGGTGGGGGAGTTTGCATACCCAGATGATCCTAGGAGCTATGTTGTCGGGGGCTTTGTGCTCCCTGTAGGGTCTCCCAAAGCAAACAGGTCCTACGTGACGGGTCAGTCTAAGGGCAGTTCAGAACCTCCATGACCAGTAAAAGATCAAGGACAGAGACGTCGCCCGGTATGGCGGAGCCGGGGTCCCACCATGGAGCCAGGCCTGGGTTTGGGGCTCGCGCGCAAGCGCCTGGTGGTCGGGCCTTAGCCCATGGGGCCCGGCCAGGCTCAGCCCGAAAGAGTGACGTGGGCCCGCCCTCCTGTGGGTTCACCACCTGCAGAGGGGACCATGGGGGTCGGGTGCAGAGAGGATTGGGTGGCGGTCGATGGCAGGTGGCCCGGCGGCCCGGTCCATGCTCACAGCCCGTGGCTGTTGGGACATGGAATGTCACCTCGCTAGGGGGGAAGGAGCCTGAGCTTGTGCGGGAGGTTGAGAGATACCGACTAGAGATAGTCGGGCTCACCTCCATGCACAGCATGGGCTCTGGTACCCAAATCCTGGAGAGGGTCTGGACGCTTCATTTTTCTGGTGTCACACACGGGGAGAGGCGGAGAGCTGGGGTCGCATTGCTTATTGCCCCCCATCTCAGTCGCCAAGTGTTGGAGTTCACTCCGGTGAACGAGAGGGTCGCGTCCCTACGCCTTCGGGTCGGGGACAGGTCTCTCACCGTTGTCTCGGCCTATGGGCCGAGCAGCAGTGCAGAGTACCCGACCTTCCTGGAGTCCCTGGGAGGCTCCGACTGGGGACTCCATTGTTCTCCTGGGGGATTTCAACGCCCACGTGGGCAGCGACAGTGAGACCTGGAGGGGGGTGATCGGGAAGCACGGCCTCCCCGATCTGAACCCGAGTTGTGTTCAGTTGTTGGACTTCTGTGCTAGTCACAGTTTGTCCATCACAAACACCATGTTCGAGCACAAGGGTGTCCATAAGTGCACGTGGCACCAGGACACCCTAAGCCGGAGGTCAATGATCGACTTTGTAGTCGTATCATCTGACCTTCGGCCATGTGTCTCGGACACTTGAGTGAAGAGAGGGGCAGAGCTGTAGACTGATCACCACCTGGTGGTGAGTTGGATCCGCTGGGAGGGTAGGAAGCCGGTCAGACCTGGCAGGCCCAAACGTATTGTGAGGGTCTGCTGGGAACGACTGGCGGAACCCTCTGTCAGTGAGGTCTTCAACTCCCACCTCCGGGAGAGCTTCTCCCAGATCCCCGGGGAGGTTGGAGACATGGAGTCCGAGTGGACCATGTTCTCCACCTCCATTGTCGATGCGACTGCTTGTAGCTGTGGTCGCAAGGTCTCTGCTGCCTGTCGTGGCGGCAATCCCCAAACCCGGTGGTGGACACCGGAAGTAAGGGATGCTGTCAAGCTGAAGAAGGAGTCCTACTTATCTTTGTTGGTAGGTGGGACCACAGAGGCAGCTGACAGGTACCGGCAGGCCAAGCGTGCCGCAGCCCGTGCGGTCGCAGAGGCAAAAACTCGGGTCTGGGAGGAGTTCGGGGAGGCTATGGAGGAGGACTATCGGTCAGCCTCGAAGAGATTCTGGCAAACCATCCGACGCCTCAGGAGATGGAAGCAGCTCTCCACCAGCACTGTTTATAGTGCGGGTGGGGAGCTGTTGACCCTGACTGGGGATGTTGTCGGGCGGTGGAAGGAGTACTTCGAGGATGTCCTCAATCCCATCGTCACATCTTCCGAAGAGGAAGCAGAGACTGGGGACTCAGAGGCGGACTCATCCATTACCCAGGCCGAAGTCACCGAGGTGGTTACAAAGCTCCTCGGTGGCAAGGCTCCTGGGGTGGATGAAATCCGTCCTGAGAACCTTAAGTCTCTGGATGCTGTGGGGCTGTCTTGGCTGACACGCCTGACATGCGTGGCGATCGGGGACAGTGCCTCTGGATTGGCAGACCGGGGTGGTGGTCCCTCTGTTTAAGAAGGGGGACCGGAGGGTGTGTTCCAACTATAGGGGGATCACACTCACCAGTACTCTGGTCTATTCCAGAGTACTGGAGAGGAGAATTTGACTGATGCTCGAACCTCGGATTCAGGAGGAGCAGTGTGGTTTTCATCCTGGTTGCGGCACACTGGACCAGCTCTACACGCTCCATCGGGTGCTCGATGGTTCATGAGAGTTTGCCCAACCAGTCCACATGTGTTTTGTGGATCTGGAGAAGGCGTTCGACCGTGTCCCTCGGGGCACCCTGTGGGGAGTGCTCCGGGAGTACGGGGTCCGGGGTCCTTTGTTAAGGGCTATCCGGTCCCTGTACGACCGCAGCAGGAGCTTGGTTCGCATTGCCGGTAGTAAGTCAAACCTGTTTCCAGTGCACGTTGGCCTCCGCCAGGGCTGCCCTTTGTCACCGGTTCTGTTCATTATTTTTATGGACAGAATTTCTAGGCGCAGCCAGGGTGTAGAGGGGGTCTGGTTTGAGAACCACAGAATCTCGTCTCTGCTGTTTGCGGACGATGTGGTTCTGTTGGCTTCATCAAATCAGGACCTTCAGCATGCACTGGGGCGGTTTCAGCTGAGGGTGAAGCGTCCAGGATGAAAATCAGCACCTCCAAATCCGAGGCCATGGTTTTCGACCGGAAAAAGGTGCTTTGCCCTCTTCAGGTCGGTGGAGTGTCCTTGCCTCAAGTGGAGGAGTTTAAGTATCTCGGGGTCTTGTTCATGAGTGAGGGACGGATGGAGCGTGTGCTCAATAGACGGATTGGTGCAGCATCTGCAGTGATGCGGTCGCTGTATCGGACCATCGTGGTGAAGAGAGAGCTGAGTAGGGGGGCAAAGCTCTCGATTTACCGATCGATCTACGTTCCGATCCTCAACTATGGTCATGAGATTTGGCTCATGACCGAAAGAACGAGATCGCGAGTACAAGCGGCCGAGATGAGTTTCCTCCACAGGGTGGCTGGGCGCTCCCTTAGAGATAGGGTGAGGAGCTCGGTCACTCGGGAGGAGCTCGGAGTCGAGCCGCTGCTCCTCCACGTCGAAAGGTGTCAGTTGAGGTGGCTCGGGCATCTTTTCCAGATGCCCCCTGGACGCCTCGCTGGAGAGGTGTTCCGGGCACGTCCCATTGGGAGGAGGCCCCGGGGAAGACCCAGGACACGCTGGAGGGACTACATCTCTCAGCTGGCTTGGGAACGCCTTGGGGTTCCCCCAGAGGAGCTGGGGGAGGTGTGTGTGGATCGGGAGGTCTGGGTGGCTTTGCTTGAGCTGCTGTCCCCGCGACCCGACTCCGGATAAAGCGGAAGAAAATGGATGGATGGATGTACAGAGGTTGACTAGTTTGTCCATTCAGGTAGTATAAAAGATGTATTACCACTGAAAATCCTACATGCAAGCACCCACCATACCTCAAGTGCACTTTTGATTTTTTTTTTCAGAAAGTATGGAACATGATGAAAAAAAAAATATGTCAAAGTCCAAGTTCTTAGGAATAAACTCCTGGAATAAACAAGGCGTACTAGTGGAAGCACTTTGTTTTATAACTTGTTTGAATTTTTTACATTCGGGTAGTTTGGAGAATTCGATTAATGTTCATTAGTGCTTTGTGCCATTGTCACCACTGTTTCTAATACAACAGTAACCAGGTATTCTTTCAAGCTGTTATGACTGTAGTTCATTAGCGTTTAACTACTTAAGAAATTAATGTTGCATTTCTGCTGTCTTTAAAAGATATTCAGCTGTTGTGGTTTTATTTTTATTTAGAAAAAAGTAATGCTTGTCAGCTCTTAATACACCATACAGTTTTATAACTTGGGGTGTTTAATTATACTTGACATTCTGGTGGAGAAAGAAGTGTTTCATGCTTCATTACTTGTTGAAGAAAAGCTGATGAGCACTTTACTGTTCTTTACACAGTCTACTAATTTCACTGGTTCAGAGAATTTGGCTGCATTTTGTATGTGCCTGCACTTTGTTAGGGAATTGTTCGATTGTGCTGAACAATCTTAAGTCTGTAAACAATTGCTTTTGTTAATATGCACTGAAACTGCTTATTAAATGCAGGAATTTGTGATAATTTGAGTGCTGTCTTATTTTGTTTGACATAGGGTCATCTACTTAAAATGTTATGTCAAGTGGTTACTGCTTTAAATAATTGCTAAACAACTTGGTTGCTTAATTTGGACCTAACCTGAGTAAATAATTCATATGTAATAGTATTCAAGATAAATTAATTAACATGATTATGATAGTTTTTGAGATAAGTTAACCTGATTCTGTAATTCCAAAGCAAGAAAGTCATATACCAGCGAAGTAATAGTTTTTGAGATAAGGTACTTAATATGATTTTGTAATTCTACAGCAAGAGAGTTGTGTACCAGCTAAGTAATAGTTTTTACGATAAGTTACTTAACATGGTTTTGTAATTCTGAAGCAAGAGAGTTGTGTACCAGCTCAGTAATAGTTTTTGAGATAAGTTTCTAAACATGATTTTGTAATTCTAAAACAAGAAATTTGTATACCAACTAAGTAATAGTTTTTGAGATAAGCTACTTAACATGATTTTGTAATTCTAAAACAAGAAATTTGTATACCAACTAAGTAATAGTTTTTGAGATAAGCTACTTAACATGATTTTGTAATTCTAAAGCAAGAGAGCTGTGTACCAACTAATTAATGGCATTAAGTTTCATCTAGCCAGTACACTTGCAAACATCTAAGTGAACTGCTCACCCAAAAATGTTTCTTTTCTCCCTTTGTATAGCACCCCTTGGGCACATACTGTGGTGTTTTGGGATTACCTTTCACTGCTATGCACATGATATTCAGTTATACATACCGAAAACTGCTGGTAATCTCATTCACATAAATTCCTTAGAAGATTGCCTTGCAGCAGTGTGAAGTTGGATGTCTAGAAAGTTCCTACTTTTAAACACTGATAAGACTGAAATGATGGTTCTTGGTCCAGTGAGACATCGGCATCAATTTGACCAGTTAACGCTCAGCCTCGGCTCGTGTGTCATACATCACACTGACAAAGTGAGGAACCTTGGGGTAATTTTTGATCCTTCGTTGTCCTTTGGCCTCCACATTAGAAATATTACTAGGACTGCTTTCTTCCACCTGTGAAATATAGTGAAGATTTGTCCCATCCTGTCTATAGCTGATGCTGAGACCCTGATCCATGCATTTATCTCTTCTAGATTGGACTACTGCAATGTTCTATTTTCTGGTTTACCGCAGTCTAGCATTAGGGGTCTCCAATTGGTTCAAAATGCTGCAGCCAGACTTTTGACATGAAGCAGAAAGTACAACCACATTATACCCATTTTGGCATCCCTTCACTGGCTTCCTGTCCCAGTGAGATCAGATTTTAAGGTTCTGCTACTAACCTCTAAAATTATTCAGGGACTGGCACCTCCCTACCTAGCTGACCTAATTAAACCTTACGTACCGGCCCGGGCTTTACGTTCTCAGGGTGCAGGACTACTTTGTGTCCCTAAGGTGAAAAATAAGTCTGCGGGTCACAGAGCTTTCTCTTATCGTGCCCCTGTTCTGTGGAATGATCTCCCTGCATCAATAAAACAATCAGATTCTGTGGAGATTTTCAAGTCCAGACTTAAGACGCACTTATTTTCCCTTTCATATGGCTAGCATACTGGTACAGTTTTGTTTTACGCTTTTTACTCTTTTAATTCATTTATTAGTAATTGGAGCGGGCCTCAACTTTACCTAAATTCTGGGTCTTTTATTGAAGTTTAGGGCTAGTGGCCTGCAATCACCTTAGTATTTCTCTGTTTTTCTTGTTTAATGCTGGCAAATTATACAGTATTTTTTGTCTTTCTGATGCCTGATTCTGTTTTTTCTCTCTGTTTAAGGTGCAGCTCCATCCAGAGATGGGAGATGTATTCGTGTTGGCGATCCTCCTGTCCTGTGCACCAATAGCATTTCTTGTATATTTGTCAGTGAATTGTTCTGTAATTTATGTTTGTAGCATGGCCCAAGCAGAGGGTCACCCCTTTGAGTCTGGTCTGCTTGAGGTTTCTTCCTCAGAGGGAGTTTTTCCTTACCACTGTTGCTCTGGGGGTTGGTAAGGTTAGACCTTGCCTGTGTGAAGCACTTTGACGCAACTCTGTTGTGATTTGGCGCTATATAAATGAAAATAAATTGAAAATTGAAATCTGTATTTGTCCATACTATGAAACCAAATGTCTTAACATTTACTTAAAGCAGTTGTGTGGAACCACTTGACATAACATTTTTAAGTAAATCTGAGGTTTTATTTTTCTGAGTGTAAACTGGAACATGTCAGGCCTCTCATGATGCACACGAGGTCTGAGATAGTGAAGATCAAAACGACACTGAGTGGGAGCCAACCTGAAATTTATCAGTTTTGTATTGTTGTTAAACTTAAAGGAACATTCATGTTGCATGTGCAATGCAGCATACATTTTGCTTTGTCTCTGTATTCTTCATAGCAATCAATCTGTAGTTATGACGATTGTCTCTTGATCAATCCCCAGACAGGATGCTGGACAGGGGAAAACAAAAAAAAATCCACATCCAGGGTCAGCCTAGAGATGCCTGTATGTGGGTTTGTTTAATGGGGGAATGTCTGTGCACATCGACAGATCCTTAGCCTGATCTGGTGGCTAGGAAATCCCATACAATTGGGATCTGAGGACCTACTACAGCCTTCATCCGCCTTCACAGCCATTGGGTTACAGGTCATCACCTCCTTTCCCTGATCTACCGTTGAGGACTTTGTGTTTCACTTGAGCTCCATTTGCCATCTGATTTCAGGATTCCTGTTGTCTTGTAGCAGCCATGGAGCACAGAAGGTTCCCACCGTATTTCACCCCAACTGAAAGGTTCATCAATACCCAACACAGCAGCCGTGTCAATACAATGCAGTCTCGCTTCTTTCACAGTCAAAGCAATAAGCACCACCATTCAAAATGAAGACACCCAGAAGAAAGAAAAGTTGCAGTTCCATAACTGGCCACTTAAGGCTGGCTGCAGAAATGATCACATTGCCATAGAAGCCCATGTTAAAATACCTAAGTTTAAAGGAAATGTTTAGAGCCTTTTTCTAAACAGTTTGGTCTCTATAGCTAGTTTCCTCCTTAGTGGCACCTGTACAGGGATGAATTTTCTTCTAACCCCTCAGTTTTTGATGTCTTAAGCCATAAAGTAATGCATGCATAAAGGTGTGATAGCAGAGAAGCCACTTGCTGGGGCTGCTAGTTGTGTCTGTCTTCTCTAAGCATTGTATTACAAATATCTCATAATATGGCTTTTTTGTATTGTTAATTGTCCTAATGGAGCCTTTCAGACATTGGAGCACCAGTATTTTTGTCAAGTAAATTTTTGTCTTGTTTAATTTTGTATGGTAATACTGTTAAAATTCCCAGCCATCAGAGCAGGCTATGGATCTGTCAGGACTGTATATTTGTTGGCATGCAACAACATTCCCATGTTAAACAGGTTTATGCAAAGGAGTCTCTGGATTGACCCTGGATGTAGATTTCCACCATCCCACCCAGGAATCTGCTAAGAGACAAGCTTCCTCACCATTGAGTGACTGTCATGACAATGAATTCTTCATGGCATACATTCGACAAGGCCTTGGAACATTCCTTAGAGATTTTGGTGTCATGACCTGATAGCATCAAACACACTCAAAAAACCAACATGGGTGTTGTTGGTTTTTATGCTACAGGAATGTAAATCTAACATGTAGCTTCTACTATATAAAATCAACTTACTGTTACTTACTTACCATGGGTCAAGCCAACTAGATTCATAAGGGTGTAGTGAATATACATGCCTCACATGGGAGCACCAATAAAGTTGTAATGAAAGTATTGCTAAACCTCACATGGAGGCACCATAAAGATTTAACAAAATTGGTTAATTCTAGATCGGCTCACACGGGGGCACCAAAATAAATGTAATGAATAAGTAGTTAAACTCCCAAATTGAAATAGATTGGCATAGGCTTAATTTAATGGGTCACCAAAATAATTACCAATTTTAGGGTTTAATAATTATTTAATTAGGATAATTAATCCTCGGGGGCACCACCTAGGTGAAGCATAGGTACTTTAATTTAAACATTCATTAATTTATCAGCCTCAAATTAATTATTCAGTCTCAATTTAATTAATCAGTCTCGTGTCTGAAAGTCTGAATTCTACAATACGATTGACCAAAGGTTTCTTTCTGAACACAAAATGAACCACAGCAGAAATAGTTACAATTTATTTCCAAGTACAAGAAATGAACAGTTTACTGGCATTTTTGTGGACAGTGATTCAATAAGTTCATTTATGGTCATAATTCTTACTTACTCATGAGACTCCTTGCTTGCCTCTACTGGTGGTTGGCTCTCACTGCGGTATTGTATCACTTCCTGTTCTGGAGCACAGCGGCATTTTGCTATATCTGTTAGCTGTTTAATCTGCGCAGTTAGATTGATCTAGATAACTAGATAACGATTTGTTTCACAGTGTAATCTTCACGTGCCTTAACTAAAGCACTCCCTCTGCTGAATCACCTCTAAATTATTTACACATTATTCACTTTGTGTGTTTTTAGAAATCTGCTAGCTTAGCGCAGCTACTAGCTCTTAGCCGGTTTAGCATGGCGGCTTCTCCTGTCACTCCCGCACTTTTCTGCTCTGGGTGTGAAATGTTTAGTTATTCCTCAGCCTCCTTTAGCAGTAATGGTACTTGTAATAAGTGTAGCTTATTCGTAGCTTTGGAGGCCACGCTGGGCGAATTGGAGACTTGGCTCCGCACCTTGGAAAATCCTACAGCTAGCCAGGCCCCTGTAGTCGGTGTGGACCAAGGTAGCTTAGCCGCCGTTAGTTCCCCTCCGGCAGATCCCGGGCAGCCGGGAAAGCAGGCCGACTGGGTGACTGTGAGGAGGAAGCGTAGCCCTAAACAGAAGCCCCATGTACACCGCCAACCCGTTCACATTTTTAACCGTTTTTCCCCACTCAGCGACACACCCACCGAGGATCAAACTCTGGTTATTGGCGACTCTGTTTTGAGAAATGTGAAGTTAGCGACACCAGCAACCATAGTCAATTGTCTTCCGGGGGCCAGAGCAGGCGACATTGAAGGAAATTTGAAACTGCTGGCTAAGGCTAAGCATAAATTTGGTAAGACTGTAATTCACGTCGGCAGTAATGACACCCGGTTACGCCAATTGGAGGTCACTAAAATTAACATTGAATCAGTGTGTAATTTTGCAAAAACAATGTCGGACTCTGTAGTTTTCTCTGGGCCCCTCCCCAATCGGACCGGGAGTGACATGTTTAGCCGCATGTTCTCCTTGAATTGCTGGCTGTCTGAGTGGTGTCCAAAAAATGAGGTGGCTTCATAGATAATTGGCAAAGCTTCTGGGGAAAACCTGGTCTTGTTAGGAGAGACGGCATCCATCCCACTTTGGATGGAGCAGCTCTCATTTCTAGAAATCTGGCCAATTTTCTTAAATCCTCCAAACCGTGACTATCCAGGGTTGGGACCAGGAAGCAGAGTTGTAGTCTTACACACCTCTCTGCAACTTCTCTCCCCCTGCCATCCCCTCATTACCCCATCCCTGTAGAGACGGTGCCTGCTTCCAGACCACCAATAACCAGTAAAAATCTATTTAAGCATAAAAATTCAAAAAGAAAAAATAATATAGCACCTTCAACTGCACCACAGACTAAAACAGTTAAATGTGGTCTATTAAACATTAGATCTCTCTCTTCTAAGTCCCTGTTAGTAAATGATATAATAATTGATCAACATATTGATTTATTCTGCCTTACAGAAACCTGGTTACAGCAGGATGAATATGTTAGTTTAAATGAGTCAACACTCCCGAGTCACACTAACTGCCAGAACGCTCGTAGCACGGGCCGAGGCGGAGGATTAGCAGCAATCTTCCATTCCATCTTCTTAATTAATCAAAAACCCAGACAGAGCTTTAATTCATTTGAAAGCTTGACTCTTAGTCTTGTCCATTCAAATTGGAAGTCCCAAAAACCAGTTTTATTTGTTATTATCTATCGTCCACCTGGTCGTTACTGTGAGTTTCTCTGTGAATGTTCAGACCTTTTGTCTGACTTAGTGCTTGGCTCAGATAAGATAATTATAGTGGGTGATTTTAACATCCACACAGATGCTGAGAATGACAGCCTCAACACTGCATTTAATCTATTATTAGACTCAATTGGCTTTGCTCAAAATGTAAATGAGTCCACCCACCACTTGAATCATATCTTAGATCTTGTTCTGACTTATGGTATGGAAATTGAAGACTTAACAGTATTCCCTGAAAACTCCCTTCTGTCTGATCATTTCTTAATAACATTTACATTTACTCTGATGGACTACCCAGCAGTGGGGAATAAGTTTCATTACACTAGAAGTCTTTCAGAAAGCGCTGTAACTAGGTTTAAGGATATGATTCCTTCTTTATGTTCTCTAATGCCATATACCAACACAGGGCAGAGTAGCTACCTATACTCTGTAAGTGAGATAGAGTATCTTGTCAATAGTTTTACATCCTCATTGAAGACAACTTTGGATGCTGTAGCTCCTCTGAAAAACAGAGCCTTAAATCAGAAGTGCCTGACTCCATGGTATAAATCACAAACTCGCAGCTTAAAGCAGATAACCCGTAAGTTGGAGAGGAAATGGCGTCTCACTAATTTAGAAGATCTTCACTTAGCCTGGAAAAAGAGTCTGTTGCTCTATAAAAAAAGCCCTCCGTAAAGCTAGGACATCTTACTACTCATCACTAATTGAAGAAAATAAGAACAACCCCAGGTTTCTTTTCAGCACTGTAGCCAGGCTGACAAAGAGTCAGCGCTCTATTGAGCCGGGTATTCCTTTAACTTTAACTAGTAATGACTTCATGACTTTCTTTGCTAATAAAATTTTAACTATTAGAGAAAAAAATACTCATAACCATCCCAAAGACGTATCATTATCTTTGGCTGCTTTCAGTAATGCTGGTATTTGGTTAGACTCTTTCTCTGCAATTGTTCTGTCTGAGTTATTTTCATTAGTTACTTCCTCCAAACCATCAACATGTCTATTAGACCCCATTCCTACCAGGCTGCTCAAGGAAGCCCTACCATTAATTAATGCTTCGATCTTAAATATGATCAATCTATCTTTATTAGTTGGCTATGTACCACAGGCTTTTAAGGTGGCAGTAATTAAACCATTACTTAAAAAGCCATCACTTGACACAGCTATCTTAGCTAATTATAGGCCAATCTCCAACCTTCCTTTTCTCTCAAAAATTCTTGAAAGGGTAGCTGTGAAACAGCTAACTGATCATCTGCAGAGGAATGGTCTATTTGAACATCTCCTGATATTACACCAGTGCAGACATGTCTTCAACCTTTGTACTCCTTTACAGAAGTCTCCCAACAAGAGATATCTGCCACTTTTCAATCCTTAAACAATTCTCACACACGGGATGTCACTGGCTTAACAACGAACTTCTTGAAGACACACTCTGAAAGCTTTGTACCTTTGTTTAACCACCTGATCAATTCATGTATTAGACTGTCTGTGTTCCCATCTTACTGGAAAACTGCCCTGATCATTCCCATATTTAAATCAGACAGCCCTACATGCATTTCAAATTACAGACCAATAGCTATACTTTCAACAATATCAAAATTACTAGAAAAAACTGTATAATCAACTTATCAGCTTCCTGGAGAAAAACCACCTGCTTAGTGACTTTCAGTATGGCTTTCGGTCCAAACGTTCCACTATGTCTGCTCTTCTACTGTTCACTGAACACATACGTTCTGCTTTAAACAAAGGACAGGTTACAGGTGCAGTTTTTATAGATTTCCGTAAAGCATTTGATACAGTAAATGATCTAATTTTATTAAGTAAACTTCAGTCCTTTAATCTGTCCCAAAGTGTGCTTGACATGATTACATCCTATCTGAGTGGCAGGTCTCAAATAGTCAAAATCGGTCAAACTAAATCTTATCCTCTTAAATACAATATCAGAGTGCCACAAGGGACTACTCTTGGTCCACTACTGTTTCTTCTCTATATTAATGACCTTCCACTTATATGCAACTATTCTAACTTTTTATTGTATGCAGATGACACTGTACTCTTTTACTCCGATTCAAACCACAATCTTGTAAATACTAAATTGTCATCTGATCTCAAAACACTCCAAAATTGGCTAACGGATCACCATCTTAGTATTAACATGAAAAAGACAGAATGTATGTATTTTCATTCCTCTAGGAAGCAACTTCAAATGTGCAACACAATCATGTTCTCTGATTACAAACTGCACATAACAACAACCTATAAATATCTCGGTGTGTTCTTGGATTCACATCTTAATTACAAAGAACATGTCAACTCTCTGACCAAGAAACTGCAACAAAAACTGTATGTCTACAACAAAATCAGACCATATTTGACAACCTCTGCTGCTCTGACTTTTAACCCCTTAACGCCTGAATTTATATAGCTGTATATAAAAAAATGTTTTGTGTGTGGTTTTGCCTTTAAGTAGTTGGTAAATAATGTTGAGATTATTAATTTCACTTTTGCACAAAAACTAGATAGTAATATTGGGTATTCTGGTAATGACTTTATGTTATAATGTTATAATAATAATGATGGTATGTTGCAAATTTGCGACAACGGGCATACAGGTCAATTTGGTAAGTCGCATATTTGAGTCAGAGATTGTAGCATATATGCGGTGATGGGCGTTAATGGGTTAACAACTATATAAGCAGTATTGCTATTAGATTTTATTTTCAGTTAAAAAAAACTTCAACCTCCCACCAGCTTTGTTGGCTCTAGTACCAACTACAAACTCTCAAAGGAGCACCAGATCAACATCGGCAGAACAGCTCCAAGTCTCTTCTTATAAAAACACCTATGGACAAAGATCATTCTTCTACATCTACACTAATGTGTGGAATGATATCCCTCTGGGCACTAGATCAATCAGCTCAGAGATACTATTTAAAAAAACTTAGAGACGATTTAATGAATAGTTACTCGTGTAACCACTGACCTACCTTTCCTACTTGACTGATCACTTTATGAATGTGTGCTGTACATGTTAGGTCTATTGTCCAAATGATTGAATGAAATGTTTGTATGTGTGTAGGTTTGTGTGTAAAACAGGAACCTGCTGTAAAACAGTGTTACTGAGTCAGGCCTGGGGTAATGTGCAATTGTGCTTTTTAACCTTTTCCTGTATAAATAAATAAATGAAATGAATGGTGGTGGCCAAGTGGTTAGTGCACTTGGTTTCAGTATGAAAGGTTACCCGGTTCAAAACCCACCCCTGCCCCATTTCATAATGTAATGTAGAGTTGCATCAGGGAGGGCATCTGGTGTGAAACCTGTGCCAATTCAACATGCAGATCCACCTCAGATTTGCTGTGGCGACCCTGAGTGCAAACAGGGGAGAAGCTGAAGGGACTTATTTTGTATTTTTGTTACATTTAACCTTACAAATCTAGTTGGCCTAAACCATGGTAATTAGGTAACAGTAATGCAAATTCATCATACTGACCAAACAAATTTACATTTAGGTCTACATTTAGCTTTTCAAATCTAGTTGGCCTGAACCATGGTAATTAGGTAACAGTAACACAAATTCATCATATTGACCCAACAAATTTACACGAGTCACTCAGCAAAATTGTTTCTGGCTAAGTTAATGCATTTTACTTGGGTGGAAATACTTTATATAATTTTTTTATGTTCACTGAGCAACTTATTTTTTGAGTGCAGTTTCCACATCATTAACAATCAGTTTCGCTCCACTCATGAATATAAAGCCACCTTGACACTTTCTCAAATTTGATCCCTGCACTGGCACACAGTCTGGCGTACCAGAGAGTAAACTTGTTTTAAACTGTGTGTAGCTGTGCGCAGCTGCGTGCAAGTGCTCAAAGAAAATTCAGAAATGCTCAAAATCTCTGGCACGCATTAATTTTTTTTTTTATTTATTTCATTCATCTAAAAGAAAAAAAGAAAAACAGAACAGCAGAAATAACAAAACCCTACAAACCCTTGAATGAAAAGGAGCAGATTGGAAGAACAAGTCTTATATTTTCTGCCCCTTTTTTACAATACAACCCTAAAACATCAAGCATCATCGATCAACACAATCCAACAGACCACATTTCTATGACTCCGTCACATGCCACCGACCCATTTCATAATTTTAACCATTATTTATAAGATTACATCCCTAACAGATCACTCTCCAAACCTCAAAACTATTAACAGATTAACAAATTAACAGATTACATTTTTGGCTTTATCACAGCCCACTGACTTATTTCATAGTTTCATACTTACGAAATACATCTAGTTTAATACGTTTTTAAGATAATTTAAGTGACCTTGATTCTTTGATTTCTTTGTTGAGGTTGTTCCATAATTTTACACCATTCACTGCAATACTCCGTTCCTTTATCTTGGTTCTGAATCTTGGTTTTTTAAAGACTTCTATGCCTTTCAAATTATAACTACTTACTCTTTTTTCAAACATATTTTGAATGTTTATTGGTAAGGTATTGTTATTCGCTTGGTACATTGTAATAATCTCAAATCAACTAAATCATGAAATTTAAGTACCCTATACTTAATGAACAATGGACTGGATGGATCTCTAAAACAACTGTTGCTAATCACTTTTAAAGCTCTTTTCTGTAAATAAAGGTTGCATATAAGTTGTACATGTTGATCCCCAGATTTCTACACAGTAAGTCAAATATGGAACAATCAATGAATTGTACAATGTTAATAATCCATAACTATTTAATGAATATTTAACTTCCCACCCGGAAACTGAACATTCTTTGAATGTTCATTGAACGTTTGCATGAGAACATTTGCAAACATGGCATGAACATCGGATGAACATCATATGAACAAAGAATGAGGAAAGGTAATGTTTGCATGCAAACATTCAATGAACATTATACAAACGTTCACAAACATGTGAACAGTTGAACCAGAACATTAAATGAACATTTGTATTGTAGAATGTTTGAATGCTAACATTACCTGTCCTCATTCTTTGTTCATATGATGATCGTGCAATGTTCCTGCTCAGTATATCTACAAATTTGTGATTTTTTCCTATTGAGAACTAAAAATGATGTAAAACAATATAAATGTTTTAAAATTCAACAGGTTTTATTCAATAGTAACTTGCAATGTTTTCATGGAATTCACATATAAAAATCAATAATGCAGAAACTTTTGAAATCACTTACAGATTTAATGATGGAATTCATCTTTACAGAATTAAACATCAAACTCAAAAATAAAAAAGCACATAAAATGAAAAATTTGAGAAATAATAATGAAAGCTAAAAAACATTCATCTATTGATCTACAACCAACTACACATTTTAGGAGCAAAAATAAATTCAGCTTACATCTACATACAGTTAATAATACTTTGATATTTAAGAGCAAAACTGTGGACAGTTTTAAAACAAACATTACTCTCAAATTCCCTGAGAAAATTCCTATGAAAAAATATTAATATAAAGTTTTTAATCACAGATTTGAACACTCAGTATGACATTAGTCAGATACGACAATGCAACTTGCTGAACACACATTTTTAAGAGCGAAACTGAACCGTTTAACACAAACATTACAATCAATTAATCTCCTGAGGAAATTCACATGACAAAACACTAAGTTTTTAATCACATAGAAGTCAGATACGACAATATAACTGAACAATTTTTAAAGCAAAATTGAACAGTTTTAACACAAACACATTACAATAAAATTTCCTGAGGAAATTCATGATAAAAAAATATACAAAAATAATAAAAAATTAATTTAAATTAATGTTTGATCACCAGAGAAAAGTTTCTGCGGAAGTAAAATTTTATCTAAAATATTCCATGTACAAGGCAAATTAAATGCTGCTGCTAATCTGCTCATGAGCTTTGATATTATGAAATATAAACACAATGCTAAAATACCCTCAGCCGTATGAGCATTGTCTTCATAATTACTTAATTGGTATCCCAGTGCAAAGTGTGTGTGTATATATATATATATATGCCCTTTATTGTGTTATCTGTGTATCACTAATATATTTGCCACTGTATGTTTATATTGGTGTTGTAGGATAAACTCAATGACATTTTAATGGCATCCAAAGGAGATCATGCATGTGCACGTTACCATCGTGCACATCATACACACATCATGCAGGATGTCTGTGCACACTGATGTTTGCGAGATGTCTTGTGTTATCAGGTTGTGAAAACAGCGTTTTCCGTTTTCGAAGTGTTTTTCAGTAGCTTTACATAATATATGATCGACACATATACAACATGGCGATCATTCAGCTTTCCTCTGGGAAGAAAAAAAAGAGTGAAAATCTCCACCCCCCTGCTGCATGCGTCGCGTCAGGGCGTAGGGAGGCGTTGACAGAACATGACCGACGACACATTGGGAGTTGTTGCCTGACGTGTATAAAGCATGCAATGTGAAAGGCCCTTTAGTTACTAGTTTCCATAAATACAGCATGTTTATAATACACTGTGTTTAAAAAAAAAAAAGGCAAAACTTTATTGAAGTGAAGAGGATCTAACAAACAGAAAACACATTAACTCACTTCTTTGAGTGACTTTACTGGAAGCCCCATTACTTCCAGGCACTGCTTGTAATTGGCTCAAGCACACACTTCTGGTTTAGCTGGCCAACCTTCGGATGATCGTGTCAGCAGCGTCCACATTGTTCTCTCTCCTGGTATGTCTGGGAACCGACACTTTCAGGGATGGTCCAAGGATGTAGTGCATCAACTTTGTCATTCAGCTGTTCGATACTGTGAATGATGTCATTCTGCTTCTCCTGGAACACAAAATGTATATAGATCCACATGTTACAACCTTAATACAGAAGTTCCCACTTTTTTATTAAATCCTATGCTTCACAAATGATTAAGCCAATGCTGCTGACCTTCCATCATGAGCACGGACAAATCTGTGAATGAATTGAGTGATGAAAGTGAGCTATGGAAAAAAACTTGAAAGATCTTGAAAAGGCCATGGCGGGGTCTGGTGGTTGTCCCCCAGAAAAATGTGAAATCTCAAATGCATTCTGGTGCTTACTCAGGTCTATTCCAAAAGAATCTCCAAAAATTAATTTTTTTGTTGGCACAGGTCAGTTTTTCCACCCCAGATAAGGTGGTAAACCTCAGTAATACAGCATATAAGTCCTTATGTTTCAAGTGTATGGTACCATAGACAGTATGCACACACTATACAAATGAAACATTATGCAAGGGACACAGAATTTTTTATATAAGAAATTCTGAAATTTTATATCAGCAATAAATAAATATGTTGAGTAACAGGGCCTGTAAATTATTTATTTAAGGAAGGAAAGTTAGCATATACAACTTCATTACTGACAGATTTTACTCAGTATTTCAAAGTATTTCTTGCCAGAAATGTTTGAATATTTTGCTTGCTGAACATGAATTTTAGAATCTACTGGCACAAGACACTATGCAATCTTATTTAACCATTATAGTACAAACCTCGGGATAATTGGGCTGATGTGAATCAACTGCAGGCACACATTCAACCCACTGATCAGATGGAGGATTCACTGATTCAACAACTCTTATGGCAGCCGGCATGGTTGCTGTTGTGGGGAAACAAGCAATAATCCAAAAATAAATATTATCACAAGCTTATCTTCATAAAGTCTCTTTCTGGGCACTGACATTACTTAAATTTCAATTGCATCAACACCTAATAAAATAGAGTATATATTTTACTCATGTTTTAGTCAAAATATTAATTAGGCCTGTGCCTCTCTGTGGCTAACGTTAGCTCTGTGCTAATCAAAAATGTGTTGGTTTGGTTCCCATTAACCTATGGCTGGCATAATCAAGCTTCAAGCAAATTTTGTTATTTCTGGCTAAAACAAATTTGTGCTAACATCAGGTTCCGTTACCTTCTTTTGATATTCACAGCGTCGATATCACGGTACAAAGGCCCAGCCATTTGAAGATAGCTGCTACCTCATTAGGCACTTGGACATCAGCCGCGTCAGCCAGCAGCTTAGCCTCGCGTGATGACGTCATCAAATTTTCAAGCTCGCGGTTCGTATCGTTCGCAAAATGCGGATTGGAGAGGCTGGTTCTGCATGAATTCTACCGGAAATGCCGCTATTTTGATGTAGGAGACCTGCGGATTCTTACACACTTTGTCTGGTAAAAATCCATTCAGATTTCTGAAATGTGCCTGATTTCCAAATCGAACGTGGAGTTCCCATGTTAAATTCACCACCTGCATGACTTCCTTGGTGATTAAATACCTTTGCTTGGTCTAGTTTATGTAATAAACATCATTTTAGCGAAGTATCATATGAATCTGTGCCTCCGCACTAATATTTTGGATCCCCGCCGGTAGCCATGGTAGCGACCTCCCGCTGAAAATATGTTGTCGTCTACTCGCTATGCCCGGAAAATAATTGTTCTATACATGAACATCTGCACATTTTTCAGCTGATAAATGCTTCAGATAAGTTTATCGATATCTTAAAATGTTATTTTCGTGAGGATTTTATTTCAGTTTTGCTTCATTATGAAGGATTGATTGGGGATTTATTTTGTTGAGCATATTTTGGGCAGGCTGGCTCACTGGTTTATGGTTACTGCTTTCTGATTGGTCGAGCGGAACTATGACGTATTGAAGTGATACCCTCTGATTCTTCTTCTTCTTGGTTGTTGGCAAGCTAGGCACGGTCAGTGCATTGCTGCTACCCTCAGGTCATAAGACACAGAACACCTATTAAGTGTCAATGAGATATAATGAGATATAATCTACCTTTCCTTTCAGCCAGAAATTCCTATTATTTGACACAATTTTTTCCTCTATTGTAATGTAAATAAGCTTAGAAAATAGGGCACGAAAATGACCCCTTCAAATCTCAATATCTCTGGTGTTATTTATCCGATTTTGACAAATGAGCTGTCATTTTGTTGCATTTTTGGTGCCCTTTCTTCTGATTGCAAGCAGAAGGCCATTTAAACAACTTTGAAAGAATGTCCAAGTGCCTAACCTCATGGGTAGCTATGTGGTGGTTCTTTGTGAGGAATCCCACTCGACGAGCGCCCAGCGTTAGTCTCCTCTTCTGCTCTCAGTGGTCTCTTAATCACAGTATAAAGACTGAACAAGCAAATTAACTTGTGGAACACAAACTTTTATTTGCTAAAACAGAACGGAGTTGAGTGCGGCAACTCAGCTAAGTCTTCTTCTTCTGCTCTATTAAACAGCGGATTTTAACCCAACTCGGTGCACTACTGCCACCAACTGGTGCGTGAGCAGCACTGCAAGCAACTGTGAAGCAGCAAGTATATTGTTAACAAAATAATTTAATAGTAAATAGATGTACACAAACTACTTTAAATAAAATGAATTAATTTGAATTGTATCCTCTGATAATGTTGGTCAAACATGTTTTAAAATAAAGCACTATAGTGTTTCAGACGTTCTGACCCAATTATTACAGTAGTTTTGTGAGACAGCATTTCTCTGAGCTGATAAACCTGCTCTGGCTTTACCTTTAACCACGAAGGAACCAAACACTTATGCTAGAAATTTGTTAACTTAATTGGTAATACTTGAATGTATAATGTGATTACAGGAAATTATACACAATGATCACTGATCCTTTTTTATTTATTTATTTTTATTTTTTTACCAGAATGAGTATGTTGCATTTTACATACAGAAATGATTGTATGCAGGTCTTACAATTATATTGTGTACAATGTACATGTTTTACCCTGGATAATTATAATATCATGCCTCACTGCAAACATGAATTAAGCAGCTGAAATTAAAGGAATCAGACAGCAAGAAATATGTTGTAACAATTATGTGGTAACAATTCCCACCAAATACTGTTCGACTGAGACATTAAGTCATCCTCAAATGAGGTCTGAGCGAAACACCAAACCCTGGACAAATGTTCATTCAGGAAATGTGAAATCTAGTTGATTTCTGCCATGGTAACGTGTGTGACTGCTATATTCATCTCATGTTCAGCATGTTTGTTTAAAAACATGTTTGAACTGCAAGTTGTGAAGTGACCAGTAAAAATATTATTTGTCTGTGAGCTGTTTTATTTAAATGTCAATGCTTCCTGCTCATGCATGTTGAAAACATTATTTTGTAAATCAGTTTTTAATAACTTTAATGTATTTTTCCTTATTTACAAAAATGCTAAAGATATGCTTTTTTTTAGTTTGGCAAAATGTGACTTCTGGATAACAAGATGCCATTGCAATCTGTTTCCATAAAAAACATATTTTGGTAGCTGACAACCACACTCTGTAGTGATGTAAATTATTTTGCAAAAATTAATATTCCAATTAACAAAGTGCATGTTTATGCAAGTTGCACCAAGACATGTTTCGGAGTTAGCTCTGTCAGTTTATTACAGTAATCTTGAAATTATACAGTATATTCAGTAGGCCTGAATAAATCATAAATGGACAAATTCTTGGTTACCATTGTAGAGTGCTTAAATTATTTCCTATTGTTCATTCTACCTATGTTTGCACACATAATTTAAATGGAGTCCAACATTAACTTTCTGTATGCCGTAAATGATATTTAATGTTTTCCTATAATGTGAAATTTTTACATTATATATATATATATATACTTTTGGTTTTGCTCCCATTTTGTATGAGATGAACTCAAAGATCTAAAACGTTTTCCACATACACAATATTACCATTTCCCTCAAATATTTTTCACAAACCAGTTTAAATCTGTGATAGTGAGCACTTCTCCTTTGCTGAGATAATCCATCCCACCTCACAGGTGTGCCATATCAAGATGCTGATTAGACACCATGATTAGTGCACAGGTGTGCCTTAGACTGCCCACAATAAAAGGCCACTCTGAAAGGTGCAGTTTTATCACACAGCACAATGCCACAGATGTTGCAAGATTTGAGGGAGTGTGCAATTGGCATGCTGACAGCATGAATGTCAACCAGAGCTGTTGCTCGTGTATTGAATGTTCATTTCTCTACCATAAGCCGTCTCCAAAGGCGTTTCAGAGAATTTGGCAGTACATCCAACCAGCCTCACAACCGCAGACCACGTGTAACCACACCAGCCCAGGACCTCCACATCCAGCATGTTCACCTCCAAGATCGTCTGAGACCAGCCACTCGGACAGCTGCTGGAACAATCGGTTTGCATAACCAAAGAATTTTCTGCACAAACTGTCAGAAACCGTCTCAGGGAAGCTCATCTGCATGCTCGTCGTCCTCATCAGGGTCTCGACCTGACTCCAGTTCGTCGTCGTAACCGACTTGAGTGGGCAAATGCTCACATTCGCTGGCGTTTGGCACGTTGGAGAGGTGTTCTCATCACGGATGATGCGAAGAAGATGTGTTGCACTGCATGAGGCAAATGGTGGTCCCACCAGATACTGACTGGTATCCCCCCCAATAAAACAAAACTGCACCTTTCAGAGTGGCCTTTTATTGTGGGCAGTCTAAGGCACACCTGTGCACTAATCATGGTGTCTAATCAGCATCTTGATATGGCACACCTGTGAGGTGGGATGGATTATCTCAGCAAAGGAGAAGTGCTCACTATCACAGATTTAAACTGGTTTGTGAACAATATTTGAGGGAAATGGTGATATTGTGTATGTGGAAAACGTTTTAGATCTTTGAGTTCATCTCATACAAAATGGGAGCAAAACCAAAAGTGTTGCGTTTATATTTTTGTTGAGTATATATACACACACACACACACACACACATACACACTTTTATTTAGAGGCAAGCTTTACACATACAACATGAACATTATGTAATGTTGAACATCAAGCATACATTCTATGAACATTTGATTGATTTTTGCAAATGTTTCCTTACGTTTGTCTGTTTGCTTCCATGCAAACATTAGACAAACATCACAAACATTATATGAATGTTCGCAAACTTGCTGAACAGTAAATGAACATTCTATGAACGTTTAGTTGATGTTCGCAAATTTTCGCCTCCATGCAAACATTAGACAAACATCACAAACATTACATGAACGTTCACAAACTTGCTGAACAGTAAATGAACATTCTATGAACATTTGTTTGATGTTTGCAAATGTTCGCTTCCAGGTGGGTTATGCAAAACAGCAATAGCTTTCGCTATTTTTCCTTTTATGTAATTTATGTGACTTCCATGTAAAATCTTCATCAATCATAACTCCTAAAAATTTTTCTTTTACCCTTTGAATGTCCATTACATCTATTTTTAATGACATCATTTTTTTACTCTGTCATTAAACAATATGAAATTTGTTTTATTAAGAGTAAGTGACAATCTGTTTATATCAAACCAATATTTAACTTTTTCCAACTCTGTATTTATCACTTGTGCTACTTCCTGTATATTTGATCCAGAGTAAAATAATGTTGTATTGTCAGCAAATAAAATGCTACCAAGTACATTAGATACATTCACAAAATCATTGATATACAAAATAAACAGTTTGGGTCCAAGTACCGACCCTTGTGGTACTCCACACATAATGTTACACAATTCTGATTTAGTATTATTTATCTGAACAAACTGTTTTCTATTTTCTAAGTAGCGTTTTACCCATTGATGTGCAATCCCTCTTATTCCATATTGTTGTAACTTGTGAAGCAATCTTGAATGATCGATAACATCAAAAGCTTTTTTCAGGTCAATAAAAACACTTACAAAATAATCCTTATTATCTATTGCTGTTGATATTTTCTCTGTTAATTCCATAATTGCCATAGCTGTCGAATGTTTTGTTCTGAATCCATACTGAGCATTATTTAAAATATGTTTCTCAATGAATTTATCCAACCTTGTCACAAAAACATTTTTCATAATTTTAGAAAACTGTGGAAGCAATGACACTGGCCTGTAATTTGAAACGTTATGTTTGTCTCCATTTTTATATAATGGGACTACCTTGGCAATTTTCATTTCATCTGGGAAAATTCCTGTTGACAGAGATAGATTACAAATGTAAGTGAATGGTTCAATAACAGTTTCTATTATACTTTTTACAGTCATCATGTCTAAATCTTCATAGTCAGTTGATCTTTTGCTTACACAGTTTTTTACAATATTCCTTATTTCATCTTTTTCCACATTGTCAAGGAAAATACTATTGACCGTATTTAAAACTGTATTTAATTTATCTTCTACTATTGGTTTATTTCCCACCAGACTTGATCCCACCTTTGAAAAATAATCATTAAACTCATTTACAACTTCTTTTATGTCATATATCTCTTTATTTTCCTTGACAAGGTAATTTGGAAAAGTTGATTTCACTCCATCACTTTCCATCACACTTTTTTATAATTCCCCATGTTGCCCTCATATTATCTTTACTCTTATTTAATTGTTCACTATAATAATCTTTTTTTTGTTTCCTAATTATTGTAAATAGTTTATTTTTATATTTTTTGTATCTGTGTTCTGTTTCCTTTGTTTGCATTTTTAAAAAGCACCTATATAAATAGTTTTTCTTTACAAAGGCGTTTTTTATTCCCTTAGTCAGCCATGGTTTATTTACTCTTTTCTTACTAGTTTTCTTTTCATACTAGTTTATTATTAATTACAATTTTATTATATGATTTCATCAGTATTTTCATAAATGAATTATATGCTACATTAACGTCACCGACATAAACTTCTTCCCAATTTTGATTTTTAAGGTCATAATTTAATGCCTCTAAGGCTTTTAATGACTTATCTCTTTTAAAGTTTATAACCATTTTTTTGTACCTATTATTATATTTAAATATTGAAAAAACTGGTAAATGATCACTAAGATCTGTCATCAAGATCCCATTCTTAATAATTTCATCTGTTCTATTTGTGAATATATTGTCAATTACAGTTGCACTTTGCGATGTAATTCTGGTTGGTTTTGTTATCAAGGGGAATAAGCCCAAGCTATTCATTGAATTCACAAAATCACTTGCTCTTTGGCAACTGGAGCTTTCCACTTTAACATTAAAGTCTCCACACATAAAGAGCGTTTTGTTTTTGATTTGATGGAATAATTCTATTATTTTATCTGTAAATTTCACAACACAAGAGTCTGGTGCTCTGTATACACAACTGATTAGAATATTTTTAGATGTTTCATGTACAATTTCCACAGTTACAATTTCTATGACATCATCTATTATTGTCATTTCTTCTACAATTTTACATGTCAGATCTGTTTTTATGTACAAAACAATACCTCCGCCTTTTTTATCTCTTCTATTTACAAAATATAGCTCATATCCCTCCATTTGAACATCAGCCATGAGGTCATCTTTAAGCCAAGATTCTGTGATTGCAACAATGCTGAATCTATTTTTAAACTGGTTTAAATAATCCTTTATTTTTGACATTTTACAGTACAAGCTTCGGATGTTTATATGTATGAGTGACAGGGTATCTTCAGTAATTTTTTCACTATTTAACTGTTTTTCCATATAATATTCACAACCAATTGTAGTCAAGTCAAATATACTTTCATCAATATTGGTGTCTATGTCATATATGTCATATATTTTATCATCTGTTTCCATGTTTGTTCTGATTTTTTGTTGGTCAAATTACCAAATGACGTCATATTTATTTGTCTACTCAGGTCTGTACTTTGTAAGGTCCTCCATGTCTCTGATCTGTATACCCTTTGTTCCTTCTTTCACTCTAGGTCTGTACTTTGTAAGGTCCTCCATGTCTCTGATCTGTATACCCTTTGTTCCTTCTTTCACTCTAGGTCTGTACTTTGTAAGGTCCTCCATGTCTCTGATCTGTATACCCTTTGTTCCTTCTTTCACTCTAATCCAAACCCTACAGTTCCAGACCCATGTAGCAACAATGTGTTTCTGTTTTTTTTTTAATAGTCTTGCTTCCCTGGCAATATCTGCATTTTTTTTCATTAGATGCTCATTTATATAGCCATTTGTTCCTTTCAGATTCCTTGCCTGTCTTAGTAATTCATTTTTATATTTTCTGCTTGTAAATCGTATAATAATATTGGGTAGTTTATTTTTACTGTCTTTGGATGGAATTGTGTGACAGTCTGATATAGTATCTTGATGTATGACAACACCTTTTTGATATAAAAAATTTGTAACTTGCTGTTCTAGTGTTTGTAGTTCTTCAGGTGGTGCATCCTCCCCACTGGCTCCACCAGAATCCACCACCCTTGCGTACGATCGATGTTTTGTTTCCAAACCAGATATTGTAATATATTTTCTAGAATACAAGGTCTGTGATAAAACTAACCGGCAGTTTTATTAAAAAAAAAACTATATGGATTTGAATCACGTGCGATTACACCAGACATGCTTGAACCCTCGTGCGCATGCGTGAGTTTTTTCACGCGTGTCAGTGACGTCATTTGCCTGTGGGCAGGCCTTGAGTGAGGAGTGCTCCACCCCACCTGTCGGAATCTCTTTGTCTGAGAAGCCGCTGGAGATGCTGCGCGTTGCTTTATCAAAATTTTTTCAGGACCTGTGAGGGATATCCGAGTGGACACTATTCAAGAAATTCAGCTGGTTTTTGGTGAAAAGTTTAATGGCTGATGAGAGATTGTGGAGTTTCTTTCACTTTAAGGACAGCCCACAAAGCGGATCGGTGCGGCGTGGTCGGAGGTAGCGTCCGTCTGGCTGTTTCGAGCTGAAAACATCCTAATTTAAGGTTCTGTTCACCCAGGTCGTCGTCAGAGAACAGAGAAGTTTCAGAAGAAGGCGGCATCAGGAGTTTACCCGGACATTCCACTGTTAAAGGAGATTGTGCGGACGACTTTGCTGAGTCGGATCCGTGACGACGTGACGTGGCAAATCCGTCTGTGCCGCGACATGAAAAACACCTCCGTGTTGAAAACCATTTGTAAAATTCAGGCAGCTTTTGATGGCTTTCAGCAAGTGAGTATCTGAGAAATTGTTTAACAGCTGGGCATGTTCCAACTTGACCCTTAAGGTTTCCAACGGAGGTGTTTTTCCTGTTGCAACCCCCTGCGGTCGGGTCCGGCCCGACATGCGACTCTGCCCGCACGTTCTTTCATTACAAAATCTCCTTTAACAGTGGAAGGTCCGAATAAACTGCTGATCCCGAGCTCTTCTGAAAGTTCTCTGTTCTCTGACGACTTACTGGGTGAACAGAGCCTGAAATGTGGACGTTTTCAGCTTGAAACAGCGAGACGACGACGCCTCGGAGCATAGATCGCCGTCAGGCGCCGTGGGCCGTCCTTAAAGCGACACTTACACACCAAAATCTCTCATCAGCCGTTAAAATTTTCACCGAAAACCAGCTGAATTTATCGAATGGTGTCCACTCAGTTGTGCCTTACAGTTTTTGAAAAAAATTTTATCAAACAAAGCAGCTGTCTCTGAGCCATTCCTAAACAATGAAAAAATCGACGAGAGGGTGGGCCACTCCTCACTCAAAGACTGCCCACAGGCGAATGACATAACCGACAGGCATGAAAAAACTCTCGCATGCCCACGAGGGTTCAAGCATGTCTGATGTAATCACACGTGATTCAAATCCATATGTTTTTTGAAAACAATAATAAGGTCGGATACTTTTATCACAGCCCTCGTATTGTTCAAGTTCATCCACCCATTGCTCAAGTTTCTTAATAATCTTGTCCTTTTCTTTAACAAGATTTTGGAGCTCCTTGATCTCCTTCATCAACTTGTCTAAATTGGTCATGTCTTTTGATGTATGGTTTAATGAAGTCTTTATGTCCTCTATATCTTCCTCCAATTTGTCTGTCTTCCTAGGTGGTGCCATATTAAGTTACTCTTGTAGTTCAGTACAGGCCACTATTAATTATAAAACAATTCCCACTCGTAGACTCCACCACCACAAATCCGGTCGCCGCACACCGACCTTCCCCGATGTTAATCCCGATATAGCTGCCACCAGCCTCGGTCATAGCTGCCGTCAGCCTCGGTTGCAGCCACTGTCAGCCTCAGATGTAGCCACCGCCAGCCCCGGATGTAGCCGCCGCTAGCCTTGGATGTAGCCGCCGCCAGCCTCGCATACAGCCGTCGCCAGACTCGGGTGTAGCCATCGCCAGCCCCAGATGTAACTGATGCCGCGGGCCTGAATGGATCGCCTCTTGCGCCGCCGCCACGGGCCTGGATGGATCGCCTCTTCTGCTGACTCCACGGGCCTGGATGGTTCACCTCCTCCACGACGCCGCGGGCCTAGATGGGTCACCTCCTGCGCCGATGCTGCGGTCCTGGATGGTTCGCCTCCGCCGATTCCGCGGGCCTGGATGGTTCGCCTCCGCTGACGCTGCGGGCCTGGATGGTACGTCTCCACCTACGCCGTGGGCCTGGATGGATCGCTTCCACCGACTCTGCGGGCCTGGATGGTAATTTTGTGAACTAGATGCAAACATTGCGCAGACTATTCAAAACACTGTGTGTCACTGTGAGCCCACGCATCTCATTGCCGCAGAGCAGCACAGCACAGCACATTTGAACAGTTAGGATGAGATGTTACATCCACAGTAAACATAATTTTAAAGATACAGTATCTAACTCATATGAAGGAATGAAAATGCAACTATTTTACCAATCCATTACAATAAAAATACGATTAATTATCTTTGAGATGATTTTAAATGTGTTCTCCACCTCATGAAGCACACAGGAAAAGCTGCAGCTGTAAATAATTCCTCTGTGATACCTGGAGTGATGACAGATGTAGTTTTATCAGTTAATTTCCAAGAGCAAATGCATAGAGTAGCCCAAAAGAGACATGTTTACTCTGCCTTTTAGATTTTGCAGCAATACCAAATGAAAAGAGGCTTCATACATATTGCTCATCACGGAGAGCAACAGAGTGCATATCTCCATAGCCAAAGAAGCAAAAACATGAAGGGATACAAAATCTTGACCAGTGACAGGAAGATCCAATCTGGACCCTCACCATGAAATGACACTAACTCTTACACTGCAGCTTTAATTAAATCACTTTTCTTCCTGTTGTGATGTTTGGTTTGAACTTAAGAAGCTCCCAAATGGTAAATGGACTGCATTTATATAGCGCTTTTCCATCTGAATCAGACGCTCAAAGCTCTTTACAATTATGCCTCACATTCACCCCGATGTCAGGGTGCTGCCATACAAGACGCTCACTACACACCGGGAGCAATAGGGGATTAAAGGCCTTGCCCAAGGGCCCTTAGTGATTTTCCAGTCAGGCGGGGATTTGAACCCATGATCTTCTGGACTCAAGCCCAACACCTTAGCCACTAGACCATCACCTCTTGACCATTTCTGCCTAAATGCATTAGGTTAATGCCATGCTTCATCGTTCCTGTTTTTGAGCGATGTCACTTGTCTTCCATGCTGGCTTGTGTCTCTACACGTGCAAACAAGGAGGCACCTTCCTACACGGTAACACATCCATCCTACATGAGTTAAATAACTGGTTTCTCTGAAAAATATGCACAGAGCAGTATTTCACCAAAACAGATGGGCAATTTAAGCAGAAGCCTAGAATTCAAACAATAAGTGTTAACACTGATTGACACCTTTGTTGTCAATAATGCTGTAATCTTTCATCATCAACATTATGTGGAATGATAGAAAATACTGCAACATCAGTGACAACCTGTTATTACTGGAAACATGCACAGCATGTAATTATAACTGTCAAACTCTACAAAAATCTCACATTTTTGTGTTTGAAAGCCAGAAAGCCAAAAAAAAAAAAAAAAAAAAAAAAACCCATTTGCAACAATAATGAATCATTTTCACAGAACAAATGGCTTTGTTAAGATTTCTTTTATTACTAATGAGGATTTGCCCATTTCTTTTTTTTTAATCTCATAAAGTCACAGTTTGTTAGATTTCCACAGTGCACAGCACGTGGCTCAGAAACACGAGAAAAAAAAAAAAAAAGAGCAAAAAAAAAAAAAAAGGAAAAATGAGCAGCCAAGCTTAGTAACTGAGTCAAATTCAACTCTTAATCACAAGATGTTCTGATGAATGATGACGGGAGCATCCATGAATTTATCAGGCAGATGAATTCATGCTCCCATTTCATCCTGGATCCTGGTTCTGACATTTGCTCATTCTTGCCCTTCCTCGTTCCATTGCTTGTAGAGCTTCAGGGTGCTGGACTTTGGGTGAGAACCTTCAGACACTGTCAGGACCCAGATAGTATAGTGTCAACATTACCATCTTTAGACCTGTCGATTGGGGGCACAAATCCCATTGATTTCCAGTACTGGCCAGGCTAGACCCTACCTGGACTACCAAACCTACCCCCGATCATCAGTGAGAGACATTTAGTTAAGGGTAACATATACCGATGAGAACTTGGCAACTGGAACAAAACATACATAGATTATAAATAGCACAGTTGTGTTCATTCATTTACATACCATGTCAGAATTTGTTGAATGTGTACAATTATTTTAAGGAAAAATAAAGTGATCAGACAAAACCAGACCCGGCGCCACGAGGGGCACCATGAGGGGGCGTTTGGGGGTGACGCCCCCTCACATCATCAACCCTGCCCCCTCGGATGTGAGAGTTATCAAAAAATAAAACTAAAAAAGAAAGAAAAAGAAATACTGGAAAATATAGGAAAACATTAGTTATTCAATAATATCACGTATTTAACAAATAAAACCAAATTAATTAACTAAAGTAATTAATTTTAAAACAAACGGATATGGCGTGTGTCTGTGTTCAAGCGATTTGATAGGTTGAGGGTTGCGCTTGTCAGTGCGGCAGAGGGCAAGGATCCTGAGTCCAGCGATTATAGCAAGGTGGATGAATTAAAGCATGCTCGATTTATTCAAGCAGTGTCAGAGCTGGAGTTCCTGGGATTCGTCAAGTCCACCAAGCAAAAGGCAGATCATGCAGCACGACTCACTTGGGGAGGGTGTTAATGCGGCGTTTACACATAACGACGACAAGTCACGAATGCCACGAAGTACACATTCTTGGCCGCTGATCACGAATGTGATGATTCGGGGCAGAGGCGTCAGGTGTCCTCAGGAACTGCTGCAACCTGTTACCACACGTTACGATTAATGGCACGTGTTGCTGGAGAATTATCAGGAACCATTACGCACTGTCAAGAATAGTGTTCCGTGTTGTTGTGCACTATTGTGCGTAACAGCGCATCGTTAAGTTCTGTCACGTTGTGAACGAGGTGAATTGTCTCCACACACACACCCATATTCATCCAACCAAATTCAGATCGCTCCAGTTTTTCAGAAGAACTTTGTGACTGCATGCGTAGTATATATAATTGATTCTTACAGCTGCTGATTCTTACAGCTGCTGTGCTTCACTTCAGGAATATGTAAAGAAATACAGCACGTTTCATTTTGGGAGGAAAAAAAAGTTTTAGTCGATTGTAGTTTCTTGTCTGTATTACAACGTTTGGAAAGAGGTGTCATTTTATTTAAAGCAGCAATTCATTTTGAAGTTATTAATTCCGACCGGACTCTGTCTTGGCAGAGAGCCGCGCAGTCTTTCGGGCTGTGTGAATGGAACGGAAGACGATTCTCATTTCTTGACTGTAACAAGACAAGAGTCCCAGTTAGTGACTTTAATCCACACAAAAGTGACTCATTATATTTTAATGGTTTTGAGAGGGGTTAAGAAGCGGACTTACCGCTTCTGAAGAGCAGCGAGTCAAAGAGCCATGAGTCATTGAATCGAAGCATTGCTTCAATGGTTCACGGCTTCAAAGTGGAGTCGCGCTGCAGAAATGGTTGATTACAGACCCGGTGCAGACCAAACCCTGAATATCCGACTTTATTTGTACGTCCGTATGACTCTGAAACTCGGAAAAATCTGTATAATTTACGGACTATAGGTTGACATGAAAACCAAAGCTGTGTTCACTGTGGGGACACGTTCGGCACTATTCGGGATTATTCAAGATTTTTTTTTTTTTTTTTTTTTTTACTGATGACGGACGATGCGTAAAAAAATTTGACCGACAAATCGGTCTGTATCCTACGGAAGCGTATTGCATTCACTGGATAAAAAAAAATTTGACCACTGATCTCGTAATTACCAGAAAAGATCTCAGTTTCTGGAAAAATTTGATGCAGCAAAGCTCCAAATCGTTCAGACATTTTACTCACAATAAAAATCCGACGAGAGGGGTGGACCACTGCTCACACAAAGCCTGCTCACAGGCAAATGACGCAACCCACAGGCGTGAAAAAACTCGAAGGTTCAAGCTTGGCTGATGCAATCACACGTGATTCAAATCCATATGGTTTTTGCAAAAAATAAAAAGGTCGGAGAGTTTTCTAACAGACCTCGTAATATGAGCACAAATTAAAGTGTAGTGGACAAAGGATTTGTTATTTTGTCACTAGATTAATCATGGGCAGTGGTGGGCACAGCTACCCGAAAAGTTAGCTTTGATAACCACTAATCAACTAACTGAAAAGTTAACTTTTATAACGCTAAGCTTTGATAACCGGTATTTCGCTGACTGAAAAGTTAACTTTTGTAATGCTAAACTGATAAACCACAAAAATTTTTAGTGGAAGTTACAGCTAACTGCTAACTTTTAGTATTGACTCTGTACCAGTGGTGGGCACAGATAACCAAAAAATTAACTTCAATAACAGATAATCAGATAACTTAAAAATTATCTTTGATAAAGATAAACCAATAAACCACCCAAAAATGTATCAGAAGTTACAGATAACCGATAAATTCCAGTATTGTCTCTGGTACACTTGCAACTACTAACAAGCCGATTTTGAGTTTTAACACCACGATCACTTTTGGAAGCATTAAAAGGGATGACAGACCCAAATAATGAGTCAGCACTTCTGTCTTTAAGCATCCTGCCCCCTGCTGGAAGCTCCTGTTTACTACATGGCTTCCAGCACAGACGCAAGCTGAGGAGAGCTATGAAACTCATGTCTCTGCTCAATCTCAATAATGCCGTGAGGCGGGGGAGGTCTTGGAAAATAAAGCAATGCTGAGTTATGGTTTGGTGAATAAATAAAATTAATACTGATAGAATAACTCCATTAATGTCAATTCTGTCATTTGTACAAAGTTAAAATATAACATATATCTTTTGATGTTGAATAATGCACTAATTCTGAAGTTTTGTAACAAACACAGACAGATCACAAAGGATTCTGGGTAAAATGTGCCTTGGCTAAACACTGATCGTTTGATTCATTTTATGTACCGTATTTTCTGCACCATAAGGCGCACCGGATTATAAGGCGCGCCCTCAATTAGCGGGTACTTAACCCTTACAAAAGGTGCACCGGATTATAAGGCGTGGCCTCAATTAGCGGGTACTTAACCCTTACAAAAGGCGCACACTAAAACATATAGTCTACAAAAAAAAAAAAAAAAAAAAAAGTCACGGAAGCTTTTAACTTTTTAACAACTTTGAACTACCGGTATGTAACAATATGGTACTCACATTATTTTTATTATGGTTCTGTCACAAATCCATCAAAGTCTTCATCTTCTGTGTCTGAATTGAACAGTTGGTCTTCTAGCTGTGGCTACCTCGCTTTGTTTCTGCGGAAACTCCGTTTGGTCTTTTTAACTTGGCGCAGTTCATTTTCTTGTTTCCTCTCGCAGCTGCTCTATTCCCATGAACAACTGCGTAACTGATAGCCTGCAGTTTGCCTCGTAAGCATGTCTCTTCACTGGTGCCATTTTTGTGGGTCCTTAGACAAACAAATGTTGTTTTGCAGGATACCTGTAGTATACGGTAACTACCGGAGGAGTGGCGGAGGTAAGTGTACGTACCACGGACTCATGGACTCTTCTCTGATTGGTTTATCGCTGGCAGTGTACATACTCTACGCTACCAGCGTACGTACTTTACGTATTACGTAATGTTCTCCGATTGGTTTATCGCTGCCAGGGTACGTACTCTACGCTGCTATCGTACGTACTTTATGTATTACGACCTTGTGTCAGCGGGAAATGGTCCGATATTCCGACGGTCAAAGACAACGTCGGTCGTTTTTACAGATTTTGGAATTCAGTGCGCACATAAGGCGCACCAGATTATAGGGCGCACGGCCGATTTTTGTGAAAATTTAAGGCTTTTAGGAGCACCTTATGGTGCAGAAAATACGGTAAACCAATATGTTAATGTGAGTTGTGTCGTGTGTTGGTGTTTACAGATAAATGTTCTTTTGTAAAACATTCCATTTTTTATTTGTAAAAAAAAAAGGCATTTTCAAAAAAAAAAAAAAAGCCAAGTTGTAATTAGATAACCGTCTGATATAACCTGTGTCAAAAATAAATAATAGAACACTGTCATGATCTACTGGTGTCAGACGTTCAGTACTTAAGCTGGGTTTACACTGTGCAGTTCTGTGGTACAGTCTGAACTGAAACTGAGTACAGTGATTAAAATATCATACAGTGTCTGCCCAGCTTCAGGATGACTACTGCCATGAACACTACTGGCCAGTAGATGGCAGTAGAGACCGTGAAAACTTGCCAAAACAAAATTCCAGATAATCCGTGTCTGCTACATATAAGATGCGTGGAATTTAACAAATGCAAACACAATAACAACGTCTATAAACCCAGAGAATATATTCACGAGAGTTTTAGGCACTAGAGTTTAATGCTGTTGTCCGTGGAGCCTGAACAGAGTGTCTGAAATGCATTTCTCATGTTGTGAACGTACTGAGATTACCCTATCCTACCCATAATGCACTGCTGGGCACAGCATGTGCTCACTAAAACCTTAAAAATTAGTGCATTACTTTAAAACTAAAACATATATTTGTTATTTTTACTTTATAAAACTTCAGACGTGACAGTAATTTTAAATAACTTGTCCGCAATTAGTTTGGTTAAAATTTGAACCATAAGTTAAAAATGTATGCCTCTGGATGACTTGGATGATACTGCCAGCATATCAGTATGGTGTTAAAGGAAATTATTATTATTATTATTATTATTTTTTTTTTTTTTTTTTTGTAACCAGTTCTCCTTTGCCTGCAGAGGATAGAGCAGTTTTTTTTCTAGAAACAGCTCTCTTCTGTTTGCAGAGAATAGAACTATACATCTGTTAGGAAACTTTTAACAGGTAAATGCTCAACTGATTTTAAAAATGTTTGTAACTGTTATTACGTTAATAGTCTAAAAATTATTGGATGAAAATTTTATCAGAGTATAATTAATCCGATAATGGTTTTTAAAGTTATCTAAAAAATTAATCCAATAATGAAAACATTATCTTTGATAATTACCTGTTATCGGATTATCGGAACTGTGCCCACCACTTCTCTGTACACATTGGCGCTTCACACAAGTAAGGTTAGACCTTACTTGCGTGAAGCGCCTTGAGGCAACTGTGTTGTGATTTGGCGCTATATAAATTAAAAATATATTGAAAATTGAAAAAAAAAATTGTACACTGTCTTGAACTAGAAAACACAACAAATCTATACCACTAACAACACTGCAAAACCAACATGTGTTCCAATAACGATAATAAAAAACAAAGCTCCCATAATGCAGTGAAGCAGCAATCAACAGGGTATCTGCGTTAAAGACAGCATGTACATGCAAATTTTTACTTTTTTAAAGTGAAAAGACACTTATTGCTGTATTATTATGTAAAGACATAACTTACGTGGGGTTTTCTTTGGTAGGAAAGCTCATGATGAGGTGTAGATTTTACCATTCGCATTGAACGCAACACGGGTGAGCTCTTCCTGAATTGTTGTGTTGCTGCAATGCATTATGGGAGTTCGGGGTTTGTTTTTTTATTATGGTTATTGTAGTACATGTTGGTTTAGCAGTGTTGTTAGTGTTATAGATTTGTTGTGTTTTTCTAGTTCAAGTAGTATACTTAGTTGGGTGTTGATAGTTTGGTGAAGAGTTATGTTGTGACCATGAGTGAAAAGTGCCTTGCATTTGCTGTCTTCTACCACCATCCGTGTTATTGTACGTGAAAAGTAAATTATGCTTCTTTGTGACAGCTAGTCTGTCCCATTCTGCTGGGGCAGGGCTGGGCTCCTTACAGCAGTTTGACTGTTGAAGACACGCAACAGACAGGAACTAACGTGATTTTAGGGTTTACAAATGTTTTTGTCCATTAAGCTTTACTCACTATGCCAGCAAAAAAAAAAAAAAGTTAGTGGACTGAAAGTTTTCAGATCTAAATCTAGCAGAAGCTAATTAGTCCACTGATGGTTCCCCCTATATATACAAAAAAAAAAAAAAAAAAAAAAAAAAAAAAAAAATATATATATATATATATATATATATATATATATATATATATATATATATATATATATATATATATATATATATATATATATAGATTCAACAATATCATTTGAAATGTTAGACAACTGACTTTAATTGACAGTAACAGTTTTCACATCTTTGACAATGTGCCAGAAGATTATTATTATTATTATTTGTATTTTGCATCATCACGTTATAAACGAAGTTGTGAATATGACAAAAACAAAAACAAAAAATCACAGTCAATTTTGTATTGCTCACAGTTTTACAGAGTGGCATCAGTCAATAATCAATAATAAAATCTATACCAAAATCTTCAAAGGCTGACCCAAGAGAACCACTCAACTATAGAGGTATCAGTTTGCTAAGTACAGTCTACATTCCGGTATCCTCAACAACAGACTGAATCAGTACATTGAAGCACATAATATTCTAGCAGATGAGTAAAATGGCTTTAGAAAAGGTAGGGTTTGCATTGACCATATATATGTTCTATAATCAGTGGTAAGGGCCAGACTATATAAAGGAAAACATACATTTGCCTGTTTTATTGATTTCCAGAAAGATTTCTACTGGGTTAACAGAGACCTGCCTCAGTTTAAACTATTAATATATGGCATTTCAGGTAGATTTTATAATGCAGTCAAATCTCTGTATAAAGCCTCAGTTGCATGTGTTCAGGTAAATAATTTGAGGACTGGCTGGTTACCCACTTCATTTGGAGTAAAACAAGGCGATGTGTTATTTCCTACGTTATGTGGTTTATATATAAATGACCTAGTAGATGAAATCAAAGAAGCCAACCTTGGTATCTATATTGATAACCTAAACCTACTGTAAGTATCTTCTTGTACGCTGATGATATTGTCTTGCTGGCAGAGTCTGCAGTGAAGTTACAAAAAATGTTGAATATTTTGAATGCATGGTGTAAAAAAAAATGGAGACTGTCTCTGAATAAGGATAAAACACAGGTAATTCACTTCAGAAAGAAATGTGAACAGAGATACAATTTTATGTATGGAGAGACATCTTTAGCATTTACAAGTTCATATAAATACCTTGGACTGTTTTTTTTAATGAATGTATGTGTTTTAGTGAGGGAACTAAACACCTGTCAGAATCTGCTGGGAGAGCTCTAGGATCAATGATGAGTAGAATGAAGATCTTACTGGATATAGATTTAAATGTGTTTATAAAACTTTACGATGCAATGGCTGGTTCTATTTTGTTTCATGCTGCTGGTGTGTGGGGCTTTGAGGAAGTCAAACATACTAGTAGTCTTCAAAACAGAGCGGTTAGATGCTTCTTCGTTGTGCATAAGTTCACTGCTAAACTGGCTGTAGAGGTTGACATGGGGTGGGAGCCCTGCATTATAAAGCAGAGAGTAGAGATGCTTTGTTTATGGAACCGCTTCATTCAGTTGCCAGAGGATAGGTTGACCAAAAAAGTTTCTTATGGGATTGTTCAAATAAATATCCATGGGCCAAAGAAATAACTAACTTATTCACAATTTCGAATTTGAATTACATTTACATTAATAAATTGCAGTGTAATTTTTTTTTTTCAATTGTTATAAAATGCAATGGAAAAATGATATTTGTAAGAAAACAAAATTAAGAAATTATATAAAATTTAAGGAGGAATACCAGAATGAGCCTGATGTGAAGGTAAATTTGTCTGGGAAACAGCGGTCCCTTTTTGCCCAGATTAGATCTGGTAGTCTTCCTCTGGCAGTGGAAGTGGGCAGGTATAAGGGTCTTTCTGAACAGGAGAGAGTTTGTATTTTTGTGACCTTGATGTTGTGGAAGATGAGTATCATTTTGTTCTTTACTGTTCTTTGTACTCTGATTTAAGACTTTGTTTATCTCAATGTGTACAAAAAATAATGATGTGTTTTGGTTTTCTGAGGAGAAAATCTTGTGTTGGATTTTTGAAAAATAAACATTTACTTTTGCTGTTTTTGTCTGTAAAGCCTGGGAAAGGAGGCAACAGGGGTTATAACCTGTTGTATCCTGAAATTGTGTAACTTGTGACATGTATGTGGTTATCTTGTTTTGTACATAGAGTGTCTTATAAGTCCATGCGGGCTGGGCACCAGTGTATTGCTGTATTTACAGCGCTTCACTTTTCCACATTTTGTTATGTTACAACCTTATTCCAAAATGTAATACATTCATTTTTGCCTCAAAATTGTACTCACAACACCCCCTTTTTTTTTTTTTCTTTTTTGCAAATTTATTAAAAATAAATAACTAAGAAATCACGTGTACATAAGTATTCACACCCTTTGCCATGAAGCTCAAAATTGAGCTCAGGTGCATCCTCTTTCCACTAATCTTCCTTGAGATGTTTCTACACCATAACTGGAATCCACCTGGGGTAAATTCAGTTGATTGGACATGATTTGGAAAGACACACACCTGTCTACATTTATGGTCCCACTTTTTGCATGTCAGAGCACAAACCAAGCATGATGTCAATGTGCAAAAAAACTTTTTTTCACATTGTTATTATGGGGTATTGTGTGCAGAATTTTTTAGGACAAAAATAATTTCATCCATTTTGAAATAAGGCTGTAACATAACAAAATGTGGAAAAAGGGAAGCACTGTGAATAATTTCCAAATGCACTGAATATGTGTAAATGGTAAATGGATTGCATTTATATAGCACATTTCCATCTACATCAGACGCTCAAGCGCTTTACAATTATGTCTCATATTCACCCATTCACACAAACATACTCACACATTAATGCAAGGCGTTCACTACACACCGGGAGCAACTTGGGGACTCAGGACCTTAACCAAGGGCCCTTAGTGATTTTCCGGTCAAGCTGGGGTTTGAACCAAGGATCCTTTGGTCTCAAGACCAAAGCTTAACCACTAGACCATCACCACCTCATGTACACATGAGGTCCATCTGAAATGTATCCATATTATTTTATCCCATGGAAAGAAATGCACCATGTGAGATGTGATTTGGTGGAACCTTCTTGCGCATGTGTGAATTTCTTCTTATCTGCAGAGCCATTTGCGAATATCAACCCAAAGTATGTATGGACTGAGCCTCCGTCAGATTTGAACAAGAATGAACAGCTTGAGGCGGGATCTTGGCCAAAGGATTTGGGCATGCGAAGAGCTCATTCGGGCTTTTCTTGCCAAATGTATCACTCAGACTTCGTACTCTACTGATATGTCTCTCTCTGATTTTTGGATGTTCAAAATGATACTAAAAGGGACTCAAGTTGAATCAAAAGAAGACTTCATGTGAAATGCGATGGTCCAATCGTAGGAGGTCTCCAGAAATGCTTCTGTCAATGGCAGAACTGCTGGGAGAAGTGTGTGTGCGAGACAGTAGGGATTCTGAAGATACATGAGAGTGGTGTGTTTGGCCATGAAAGCCTAAAGCCCCGTTTACACATAGATGGTAAGAGCACCCGGAAGCGTCCTGGAAGAGTTTTTGGCTCCTCCGGGCCGTCTTAGGGATCAAACACCATTGTTAACGCCGGCGCTAGGGGGCGTGGCTTCATTCCAGCTTCACCAGGAATCGTCGAAAAAATTATTCAACGTCGAATAATTCCGGGAGCGCTCCCGGAGAATTCGCGTGATGACAGAGACAACGCGAACAACGGCGTTTGATACTTTTTAATCACCGTTTCATCCTGTCCCTTCCTGTAGTGCCGCAGTTTACACCGCCATTATTCGGCGGCCGGCATTGTATCCCTAATCAACGGCATATAAAATGGAGATAGAGCCCACATCGGCGTACACAACAGCGTTTTAACCAGCAACAGAGGCAGACAAAACGGCGGCGCTAGCGGACAGTAAGCCGTTCTAAACGCCACCTCCCGGTTAAAACGGTGTTCCAAACGGCCGATAGGTGGCGGTCAGTATAAAAACGCTAGCACGCTGCATGCAGGCCTCTCATTTGCGGCCAGCTCCAGATATTTTTGCAGAGAAGCTCCAGTATGCCTCCTAAAAGATAGTTGGCAGCGGCAAGGACTTAAAGAGGAAGGAAACCAAGAGGTCTGGTTCAGAAGCAGAGAGGAGGCCTGTGGTGGAGACGGAGCAACACGTTGAGGAGGGGGAAAGGAAGGAGAAGAAAAGGCTGAGGATGATCTCACTCCCCCTGCAGTGACAGAGGCATGTATTCCTGCTGCTTCAGCCTATTATACTCTTGGGGCGGTGCCTATATGCAAATGATCCTGGAGTAACGCAGGATTTGCCTGGATAAAAACCTGGGTATTAACCAGCGGTACACAGGGCATTATCGGCGGCAGCAGAACACCGCAGTTCTCACGCGCGTCTTAACCTGCGATTGTAAAGGATAGAACTGGGTATTAACCCCCGTTGCCTGACGTGTGCCGGATGCTACGGCGTCAAAACGCTGCTTTATTTGGCGGATTTAGCGGCGTTTTATCCGCCTATTTGCGGATAGTACGGCAGTCAAAACGCCGGCGAAATGCTCCACCCCTTTCCATCGCGAAAACAGCCGGAACTACCGCGAACTTCAGTCTACGTACTACCCGCCGACAAAACCGTCTATGTGTAAACGGGGCTTTAATCAACTGAGCAGAATGAATGGCTTTCACTGACACTCTCTGCGTGGACAAATCCTCTGTGCTAATCAAAGTATTATGACATCACAAGAACAAACTCTAAGCACCAGGTTCATAGAGGCAAGAGTCTACCACAGCTGACAGGAAACCAAGTTACAGACTGTGCAGATGTGCCCAAGAAACAGTCCAACACATAGTAGCAGGATGCAAGATGCAAGGGACAGCAGATTCTGAAAGGCACAACCAAGTATCAGGAATCGTGTACAGGAACATCTGTGCTGTACATAGATTAGAAGTCCCTAAGTTCTGATGGGAGACACTGCCAAAGGTGGTTGAGAATGACAGAACTAATGTCCTGTGTGACTTTAAATTCCAGACAGACAAGTAGGTGCTAACCAAGCAGACATAGTGGTGGCTGACAAGGGAAAGAAAACCGCAGTTGTGATCAATGTGGGAACAACTGGAACAGATGTGGAAAGTAAAGTCCAAAGTAGTCCTAGTAGTAATACACCATCAGGAGCTGTAACCCCCAAACTGGAAGAATGACTCCAGCAGCTTCTAGGCGCAACATCATAAGTCTCTGTCTGGAAGAGTGCAGTCCTAGGAACACTATGGCTGTTCAATTATCAGACCAGTTCATTGTTGACAAAAATACAGTTTAAAATATTAGACAACACAATGCAACATGTGTAGAACAGTAAGCATGTTATAGTTAACAGCAAGTTATTTTTCAACCTTGCTATGTCAGTCTAGTTTAGCCTGTCTACCATCACAGGGAAAGCTGGAACATATCCCAGCATGTACTGGGTGACAGGGACAGTACACTCAGATCCAGTTAGTTTGTTCCCTTCTCATTTTTGACATATGTTTCCAAGTCTTTATCTTTTCGGCATTGTTAATACAAACCTTTCTTAAAAACACAGAACACTACTTTTGATCTCTTGTTCTGTGGTGTAAATAAGTGATGAGACACCATAAATATGTGCTGCCACATTCTTGCATAAAGTGTGGTTCTGTCACTGTGAATATATTTTCCATAAACATCCAGGGATAGATGTGACAGATCCCATTAACACTCTACATCCCTTAAGTAATTCTCCCCCTCCAGCCTTGCAGAAATGCAGCTACAGCCCCTTCGCAATGTAAATGCTGCTAGATATGCATAATACTTTTGAAATATTTCAGTCATACCAACCCTTAACTGTTGGCTGTGATTCAATTTTCTGACAATCCGTGAGAGGAATTTGCTCTGTGTGAGACATCTTGATGAAAGCTTTTCTCCTGAATTCTCAATTCAGACTCCCACAACACCATGAAGAACAAACACAATATTGCAAAGGGTTTTACAATGCAAACTGGCACCAAGGGCTCTTTCTTGAGAACGGGTGCATCGTAGGTGGCACAAAGACATTTTGGGTGTGTCCACCCACACATTCCTATTTATAATTGTACTGAACAGACTTGTGTTGGGTAAGGATGAAACAGAAGCAGCAGTAGGAGATTGACAACATGATCATACAGCACCTATGTTGCCTTTAGTTTTCTATTACACTGCAGAAGCATATGCTGTTTGTCGGCAGCTGATGTTTCATTTTGAGCATCTACCCTGTGACGAGACATCCGTTGTTGTAAATGGAAATCACCTGTTTTTTGTTTGCTTGTATTTAAAGAAAGATTACATGAGGCAAATTAATTTTCAGATTGTTGATTGAAGTAAAATAGTGAAGAAGAAGCACTCAATCAAATATGTCCACCATCGAAGCCCATTGATGTTCTGTTTGGGGTGTTTCTCTGGGTTTTATCTTGTTTGCTTGGTAAAAACAGGCAGATAAAGTAGGATAAAGCACTGGGCTACCAATGGGTAGATCTAGGTTTGAACCCTGATCACATTACCTGTCTCTGTCCTATACTTCATCTGCATTATTCCAGTCCACCCAACTGTAAATTGGTACTTGGCTGAAGAAGTAACATGAGTTGGACGAGCGTCTTGTCCAGGAGAAGTTGTAGACTTTAATCCGCTTCATGCTATGAAATTCAAGGATAAATTCCAGTGCTCATGGGCTTTGGGACTATATAGGAGCAAGAAGGCAAATGGTAAATAAATCGAGTGCATTTATATTGCGCTTTTCCATCTGCAGACGACGCTCAAAGTGCTTTTACAAATAATGTCTCACATTCACCCTGATGTGAGGGTGCTGCCATACAAGGTAGTCACTACACACCGGGAACAACTAGGGGATTAAGGACCTTGCCCAAAGCCCCTTAGTGATTTTCCCGTCAGGAAAATCACAGAGGATCATCCGGTCTCAAGCCCAAGGCTTTAACCACTAGACCATCACCTCCCCATAAACTTCGGATTCAAGGCCTGAATCCGAAGTTTATGGACCATTTGAAGTTTTGGCAATGAAATGGTGAATTGTAAGGTGTAAATTTTGAAATAAAGACATATTGTTTTCTTATCAAGGCACATCTGCAGTAGGTTGTCGATAGATTGATAGATCTGATAATGTCAGCATGAAAATTGGGAGTCAGAAGAAGTCAAGTCTGGGACCATATACTGGTGCAGTGCTGTTTGCCACATTCACAACATCATGATGCTGCTTTGAGTCCTGGATGGCTTAATCACCCAGACAAACAACTGGTCCATTCCTATGTCTTGAAAGGAATCATATGTTTGCCACAGCCAGGTAAAGCATGGGCTTGCCAATCAGAAAAATCAGAACCTGATAGTATGTACAATTACTTTATGAAACTTTATGATGCAGAAGTAATATAAAACTGCATAATTTGCTGTATGGAGTGTAGCCACACCTACTTCCTGTCTTTTGCTGTCCAAATTACTTCTCCTGAAATTGATAACCATTTGTAAAATCCAGGCGGCTTTTGATGGCTTTCAGTGGAGTGAGTATATGAGAAATTGTTTAACAGCTGGACATGTTCCAACTTGTCCTTAAGGCTTCCAATGGAGGTGTTTTTCCTGTGCCGCCGCACCGCGTTGGCTGCGTCCCGATGCGCGGACCCGTCCGCACGTCTTTCATTAAAAAAATCTCCTTTAACAGTGGAATATCCGGATAAAATGCTGAAACCGACTTCTTCTGAAACTTCTCTGTTCTCTCACGACTTCCTGGATCAATAGAGCCTGAAATGTGGAGGTTTTCAGCTTGAACAGGCTGACGACGGCGCCTGAGAGCGCTGCGTGACGTCTCGCACCGTGGGAAGTCCTTAAAGCGACAGAATCACCTCAAAATCTCTCATCAGCCGTTAAAATTTTCACTGAAAACCAGCTTAATTTTTCGAACCGTGTCCACTTCGATGTGTCTCACAGGTTTAGAAAAAATTTTGATCAAACAACGCGCCAGTCTCTCAGCAACTTCTCAGACAAAGGAATTCCGACGAGGGGCTGGACGACTCCTCCCACAAGGAGTGCTCACAGGCGAATGACGTCACCGACGGCGTGGAAAAACTCACGCATGCGCACGAGGGTTCAAGCATGTCTGACGTAAAAACATATGAATGAAATCCATATAGTTTTTGAAAAAAATAAAAAGGACCGTTACTTTATTGACAGCCCTTGTATGTTTGCAAATGACAGGCCTTATTTACATGAAGCAATGTAAATCCAATCACAAAGTCCAACACAAATATTAGTGTCAATTTCCACATGAAGTGCGGTCAAGTCTTGTCACAAGAAAATGTTTGCACCACTGACCATAAAAAACCTGGTCTACCACTGTACAAAGACTGCAACAGCTAGATGCACCTTACATAAGCGACTACACTGCATGTACACTCTGTTTGCATGGACATATCATAAACCTGCAAAGTTGTCTTAGTGTGACGGCATCTTTCTGTCCATCTCTCTCTCTGTCACTCTTGCACACACAAAAGTTGTACTCCATTGAGGAACCTTGGAGTAATTTTTGACCCTACGTTGTCCTTACCCAACACAGCAGCCGTGTCCATACAATGCAATCTTGCTTGTTACAGTCAAAGCAACAAGCACCACCATTTAAAATGAAGACACCCAGAAGAAACAAAAAGTTGCAGTTCCATAACTGGCCACTTTAGGCTGGCTGCAGAAATGACCACACTGCCGTAGAAGCCCATGTTAAAATACCTAAGTTTAGAGATGTTACAGCCTTGTTCAAAAACAGTTTGGTCTCTTTAGCGAGTTTCCTCCTTCATGGCACCTGTATAGAGGTGAATTTTCTTCTGACCCCTCAGTTTATGATGTCTTAAGCCATAAAGTAATGCATACATAAGGGTATGGCAGGACTCGCTGTGGCTGCTAGGTTTAAAGATTTACACCTGTTTTACATTGGCTATGTTATGTGTGCATGGCGGCTGAACCTCTCACCTGCCGCTGCTGCAAACCCTGACAAGACTGAAATGATGGTTCTTGGTCCATGGAGATGTCAGCATCAGTTTGACCAGCTAACGCTTAGCCTAGGCTCATATGTCACACATCACAGTGACAAAGTGAGGAACCTTGGTGTAATTTTTGATCCTATGTTGTCCTTTGACCCCCACATTAACAATATTATGAGGACTGCTTTCTTCCACCTGCAAAATATAGTGAAGATTTGTCCTATCCTGTCTATGGCTGATGGTGAGACCCTGATTCATGCATTTGTTTCTTCTAGATCGGACTACTGCAATGTTCTATTTTCTGGTTTACTGCAGTCCCGCATTATTGGTCTCCAATTGGTTCAAAATGCTGCTGCCAGACTTTTGACAGGAAGCAGAAAGTTTGACCACATTACACCCATTTTGGTGTCTCTTCACTGGCTTCCTTCCCAGTGAGATCAGATTTAAGGTTCTGCTTCTAACCTATAAAACTGTTCACGGACTGGCATCTCCCTACTTAGTTGACCTACTTAAACCCTATGTACCATCCCAAGCTCTGCGTTCTCAGGGTGCAGGACTACTTTGTGTCCCAAGGGTGAATAAAAAGTCTGCGGGTCACAGAGCTTTCTCTTATCATACAGCTGCTTTGTGGAATGATCTCCCTTTGTCAATAAAACAGTCACATCCTGTAGAGATTTTCAAGTCCAGACTTAAGACGCACTTATTTTCCCTTTCATATGGCTAGCATACTGACATAGTATGTTACTATGCTTTTTACCCTTTTAAATTCATACATTAGTAAAGAGAGCATGCCATGGCCTCAGCTTTATCTGAAGTATGGGTCTTTTAGTGGAGGTGATGATCTAGTGGATAAGCATTGGGCTTGAGACCAGAGGATCCTCAGTTCAAATCCCAGCCTGACTGGAAAATCACTAAGGGCCCTTGGGCAAGGTCCTTAATCCCCTAGTTGCTCTGGGTGTGTAGTGGGCACCTTGCATGGTAGCAGCCTGGCATCAGGGTGAATGTGAGGCATTGTTGTGTAAAGCACTTTGAGTGTCTGATGCAGATGGAAAAGCGCTATATAAATACAGTCCATTTACCATTTACCATTTAGTGAAGCTTAGGGCTTGTGGCTGGCGATCACCTTAGTATTTCTTCTGTTTTTCTTGTTTGTTAATGCTGACAAATTATACTGGTTTTGTTGTCTTTCTGCCACTTGATTATGTTTTTTCTTTTGAGGTGTGGCTCCATCCAGAGATGGGAGTGGTGTCTTCTTCTGCAAATCTCCTGTCCTGTGCACCAGCATGGACTCCCAAGGTTTCCTGTATATTAGTTTTGTCAGTTGTGGCAGTAGCATGGCCCAAGCAAAGTGTCATCCCTTTGAGTCTGGTCTGCTTGAGGTTTCTTCCTCAAATCTTCAGAGGGAGTTTTTCCTTACCACTGTCACCTGTGTGCTTGCTCTAGGGGTTGGTAAGGTTAGACCTTACTTGTGTGAAGCACCTTGAGGCAACTTTGTTGTGATTTGACGCTATATAAATGAAATAAATTGAAATTAACACTTTTGATAAATACTGTAATATGACATTAATATGCAATCATGTGCATTCAGCATCTATGGTATGTGGTTCTAAAGGGAAGGGAAGTGATACCTTAAAAAAACTATGTCACCACCCATCCTGAACACAGGTGATGTTCCTGTAAATACCCTAAAATTCATGGAATTGAATACAACCATTAAATCAAATCAGAGTAAAGATTCATGGAAAAGTACAACACATCACATAATTGATGCATTGTTTCACCTGAGGGAGCTTTGGTGGCTGCCATCCTCTGTGCGTCCTGACAATTAGTGACCAATGTTTTAATTTGTGTCACCTGTCTCAAAATCACAATACAGGATTGCAGGGACAGAAAGCTGCCACTCTGAAGGGGTTATACTGAATTCATACTTTAACACGCATATGTCCAATGTACTGATATTTTGTGTATTGTAGCATTTTTGTACAAATTTATTTGTGCTATCTACATATCTCCTTTTTGCACTCACTGCCAAGCTTGGACCCCAACAGTAATGCCTGCATTGGTTCATTTGTGTGCATTTCATACATGCACTGAGGTCTTAACATCAAAAATATTAATTTATCCAGAAAAAAAGCCTTTTTTCATAGGTGCAATTAAGTTCACCAATGACACTGGTCTTATCACACATTAAACTTTATTATATTAACAACTATTCATTTTTGGTTCATTTTAAATGATAATTCATTGAAATGTGGTGCAATTATCTGTGTGCTTTAGCTTTACTATGTCAGAAATGATTAGATTAATATATTTTTATATTTTTCCCCAAACATTTTACATTTAGATATTCATATATAAAGATACCACTTTATAGCTATGATAGAAATATCTAATAACATTTACACATAATTAAACATGAATTCAAGCTGACAGTGTTCCAGTTAAATGATAATTTCTGTGCTTTCTAGGCTGTGATATTCACTGTGCCATGATCCCCGTCTGCTGGAGGCCTGTATCTCCATATAAATGGGCAATAACCAATAATCGAAACCCAGCATAATGCAATCACAGCCAGCTGGGAGCAGGCATGCTGAGAGCGACTGTAGCAGTGATGGCTGCAGCTCCTGATGAGCTAAGAAGAGGCACTCAGCGGGAGCCGTCTGTGCGATTGCTACATTGGACAATTAAACGGTCAGGGATATAGTACCAAATGGCCCTCAGGAGGAGCCAGCAGGGTCTGGCTAAGTGAGCGAGTGAATGAATCATCCTGCACAGCCATATAGTTTCATCATAGAACACACAAACAGCGGTTTGGACACAGTGACATTCACGTCATTCACCATTCAGCCATGCATGCTAACAGACGACACACATCTTCACATAAGATAGTAATTCAGCACCAGGAGGCAGTGGACAGTTTCAGGAATGAATGATTACACGGGAAATGTTAGCACATATCACAACAGCTGCCAAATTCATTTTCTCGTTAAATATGCCTTTCAGTGTAGAAACTGCAAACACCCAATGCAAATATTGAACAGTAGGACCAAAAGTGCTAGCCTGAAGAAGCATCAGCAGACTCTCATTCAAATACAAAGTACCAGGCATGGGTAGGAATGTATTGCAAGTAATAATAATAAAAAAAAAATAGAGTAACAAGCACTTTTGATGTTCCTTGTTGAAAAGCCTATTCTGTTTTTAACCTGGGTTTCCATTTTTGGCCCCAGTTTGTATCCCAATAACAAAAGTTAGGAAATCGTACCTGATTTAATCAATCAACAGACAAAATTTGCATTTCCTAGTATTATTGCTGACTACATCCAAGCACGGAGGAGTACCTTGACATCAATGTTTATGCACATGCCTGCACAATAATATTCTGTATGATACTCCCGTGGTCAGGACAGCATTTTCCACAAAGCTCCCATTGTTATGATGACACTTTTTCACAAAGCTTTCACAGTTTATTGCCACACATTTCCACAAAGCTCCCGATGTTATTGCCAAACTTTTCCACAAAGCTATCATGGTTATTGCCAACCTTTAAAAGCAATTGCAACACTTTTCCACAAAGTTCCCAATGTTATTTCCACACATTTCCACAAAGTTCCCAACATTACTGCCACACATTTCCACAAAGCTCCAGACGTTATAGGGCAGTGCAGTCTTGTTTGGGGGCGGGTGTTAAAGAGGTAAAATATGACACAATTTTTCTGGGGTACAAACCACGGCATTTTCAATGGGGTTTTGGGAAAATTACACGCAAACAAAGTGAAAATACAAAAAAAAAGGATGCAGTGGAAAAGTGGACATGTGTTGCAGTTTGTTTATCATCTGGAGCACAAACGTGTCAAGGCGGTTTTGCAGGAGAGAGAACGGAGCTACTCTCTTTAGTTGTGTAGGCTAACACTTACCGATATGACGTCTCCCAACTCCTCGCCTTTTCTTCTCCACCAAAAAAATACTTTTCGCGACTGATTGCAGCTGAAAACAAAACCGTACACCATTTATCCGCGTGAAGTTATGCTGTGTATATATGAAATGGAGGTCCCTGTAAGTGGTCAAATCCCGCAATATCATGGAGGGTTCTAACGAGACTATGGTCTCCTATTGCCATAGTTTTCCACAAAGCTCCTGTGGTTATTGCCACACTTTTCCACAAAGTTCCCTATGTTATTGCCACACTTTTGCACAAAGCTCCCAATGTTATTGCCAGACTTGTCCACAAAGCTCCAGCGATTATTGCTATCACATTGCTACACTTTTCCACAAAGCTCCCAATGTTATTGCCAGACTTTTACACAAAGCTCCCACGATTATTGCTATCACATTGCTACACTTTTCCACAAAGCTCCCAATGTTATTGCCAGACTTTTCCACAAAGCTCCCGCAATTATTGCTATCACATTGCTACACTTTTCCACAAAGCTCCCAATGTTATTGCCAGACTTTTCCACAAAGCTCCAATGGATATGACTGCACTTTTCTACAAACATCCCACAGTTTTTAATCACACTTTTTAACAAAGCTCCCACAGTTATGACCACACTTTCCACAATGCTAAAACGTATCTTTTAACATCTCATAGTGTAGCAGATAACTGAAACAATCATTCAAATGGTGAAGCAAGCAACAAATTCGGCACAAATACTCCTTAGACATTAGTCTTTTGAAAAAAAATGACTGGCTGCTTGAATTTTCAATAGGCAACCAGGTAGGGGTCAATTGAGGAATTACACAAGGGTCAAAAATTAAAAATGCTCCAATCATATTGAAAACTGTACCACATTATTTGTCTGAACATAAATATTCCAAAAAGGTATAGTTTGGACTATCTACGACTGAATGTTGTGGAGTTATGGGATAAAAACAGCAAGAATGGTGATAAAGGTCAGTTTCAGTTTGAACAGGGGTCAAAAGTTAAAGTTACTCCAATTTTGGTAAAAAGTGGTGCAAATTATTGGTTGAGGTAATAGGATTAATAAATGGAATAGTTTTGACTGTGTTGAAGGTTTGGTCTCCAAAGTAAAGGTCAAACAATGTCGATGTCCACTGGATTCTATGACATGTGACATATGTTACCCCATAACATGATACCTAAGGATGACACATGGTGCAAACTATTTCTTTTTGAAACCCTATTAACTCAACCAATAAAAAAGGGCATCTGGTGTAAAACTTTTGCAATATCCCAATAATAGGTGACGTGCTGCATGACCAGGCAGAACGAATAAATCCCATCACACTCTTCGAGTTACTGCTGAGCAAACAGGCTTACCCCAGGATGGGGTGTTTATAAGATCATATTTTTGGGGATTGCAATGTGTTTATCATAATGGCTTGCTTTGGTGCAAGCATTAAAATGTATGACCCACTTATACTGTCAGTAATGATAAATTCACTGGTTGGATCAAGCTACTGATAGCTGCTAAAAGTATTAATACCATCACCATCCAAAATTAAATCACACAATAATTTCACTCAACTGAAATAGTGACACCCAGATGTCTTAGATGATTGATTATGAGAGGAGAAAAGAGTAGTGCCCAATGAGATACAGTGCACTCCAACTGCACAAAGCAATGAAAGCAGGTGCAGGGTGTGATGCTTTCTTCAGCTGGTGAAAATGTGGAGTCAAATCTAATTTCTTTCTATACTTTAGCCCAGTGAATCCAGATGCTTTCTAGGTGGCCGTCTGCATTGCAATGATCGGCAGCACATTTGTACTGAATGGTGTATTTGTGTGCTGCTCGTAAGAGGGTCCATCACCGTTGCCTTGCTGAAGTATAGGATGGTCAGTAGTGGGTGGTGATTTTTGAGTAAGGTGAAATGACAGTCATACAGATATGAATCAAAACGTCTCACCCCCAAACATGATTCCAATCACTTTTCGCTCAGTAGCTTTTCTCTGTCTTGCTTAAAGTCCGACAGTACAAACAAAGGCAATTTTGTTTTACTTCAACTATTGGCATTCGGTGGGGAATAATAGCTCCCAAACCACAGGATGAAGCTTCACAGGCACGTTTAAGTGGAAGCTGTGGTTTATAATGGCTCAGAACACGTTTACTTTGCGACTGCTGTACTCCTGTAACCATTCCCACTTAAAGCCGTTGTGGAACAAATTATTTAATGGGTGGAGAAGTGTTGAAAGATTCAGAAAAAAAGATGCATAGTTGATGAGTCCAAGAAAAAACATAACTGGCTCATGCTGGTTGGCCCTGGAGCAATCACTATAGTAAGAATCTCATCAGGTGACCTATGGATTCATCACTTTCTACTGGCAGATGCTCATGTTCTGCTTCCACTTTTGATCTGAATGCATACGTTACTATGTGTGCTTGACATAATTCCAGCTTGATCATGCTTCAGAATTATTGAGGCTTCAAAACCCTTGAGTGTTCCTAAATTCTTGTTGAAAACATTGGTGTGAGGCTTAAACACCATTTTGAGGGTCTCACTGGCCTTGTGCATGGTCTTCACTGTTTTAATCTCACACCAGTCCAGCCCAATTTTCCTTGGCCTTTCACAACCAGACAATGGTGATGATTTTCTTTTCATCACACGGAAAGGCAGCCTGACTTTGTTTTTGTTCAGCATGATACATACTGCCACACTGCAAAAACTGTCCCTCTCAAAATAAGACCAATAATCTCAAATCTAGCCAGATTGTCTTGTATTAAGCAAAAAAAAAAAAAAAAAAAAAAATCTGACAATGGGGTAAGAAAAATGTCCTTGGTTAGAATTCTCAAAACTAGCAAAATGTCTAGGCACTGAATAATCAAAATGTGCCTTAAAACTAGACAGAATTCTTATTTCAAAATTAGCCTCTGTTTTAAAATAAGGAAAACAATTTTGTTCCTTTCCTTGGATTATTTGAAATCCATTTCCTTTCTTTGTTACTGGTTACATATAGCTTGATATTAGCTAGAAAAACTTATTAAGATAAAGTGAGATACATTTTCCCAAAATAAGATATTTTTTGGTAACACTTTACTTGAAGGTATCGTCATAGTAGTGACATGATACTGTCATAACTGTTACATGACACATTCACGAATGTCATAAACTTTATGTCAATGTCAGAAACATTTATGACTGCTGTCATTAAGTGTCATTTGGCTTTTGTAATGACAAGTTGACACACAACCGAAGACCAAAAAGGTCAAAGACAACTTCTGGTCATGTCACTTTGATTAACGTCAAGTTGTTCTAATCAAGACAACCCAAAAATGTCATCTTTGGCCGAATCATTAAGGTCTAAGAAAATGCTGCATTATCCCTTTGCACTGCTCTTAGTTGCAACATATCATTCACTACAACTGACACTATACGCAGTATCATCTCTGAATCTGAAGTCCAAATCTGAAGCAGACCTAGGGTTGCCAACCGTCCCTTGAAAAACGGAATCGTCCCTTATTTGGAAATAAAAGTGTGCGTTCCGTATTGACCTGAAACGGGACGCAGTTTGTCCTGTAGTTCTGTGAGAATCAAAAAGTCTGTAAAATGTCAATGGAATTGACTGGCGCTTTATATGGAAACTTACGGTAAATTTGATCCCAGCCTCTCTCCTGCTCTTCACCAATGAGCTGACAGACACGAGTTGACGATACAGAATCACTCTTATCTCATTGGTTGAGGGACATCTGCTCGCAAGAAGATCCCGGACGAGAATCATGAGCCGACGACGGTCGTCGGACAACCATAACAAATCACCATGGCTGATACCGACACAGACACCAACACTGGCACTGCAGACACGCCTACGAACAGCAATGTCTGTAACGTCGTTACTCCTCCTCGAAAAAAACAAAACAAAAAAGAAAGCAAAAGTACATGGGCAAATGGGAAAAGGAAAATGTTTGGGTGGAAAAGGTGCGCGACAACAGCTATAAGTATTGTAAGTATTGTTTACTTTTTTAGACTTTCACTGTTACATTGTTTTGGATGATATTTTTTTGTTAATTTATACACTTTTAAGTTAAGCAATAACATGACAGAGAAAGATTTATTTTTAAAGAATTTTTTTTATATATTTTGAAGCAGGACAGGATGCTCATATTGAAATTCTGAGTGAAAATTTTGCACTAAAAATAAATTGCTAAATAATAATTTGTTTTCCGCATGTTCATATCATAACAAATGCATGTGTGCATCTACTTAAATTCAGGGTCAAGTCAATAGTCAAATGGTTAAAAATTGTTTCACACACACGCTGGGAAGGGTGAAGGCAATGGTCAGTTGGCGGGTCCATGGAAATAGAGACTGGAATGGACGTCACGTGACTAGCGGCGTGTGGCACGGCGGCCATTACTGAGGGTGGAGAGAGACCTTGATACTGTTAAACAGAAGTGATATGAGGAGAAAAAAGGCAGCCAGTGCTCCACCATCAACTGCACGAACCACAAAAACAAATTCTCCAATACTAAAATGAACTGTACAAGAGCCTTAATGTAATTATGTAAAACAAATGTCTATTTTAAAGTCGTTATGCCGCAAGTAAATGTCAGTATACTGAGACTATAACTCAATGCCATAAGTTCTTTTCATTAAGCTGCGTTCACATGCGGAAACAAAAATGTTTAAATATATTTATGTCTATATATATACTTGCAGTTGTTGTTTAATATGATATGTACATGGTGGTCACAGGAGGCATTTAAATTTTAACAGTGTGTTTGGGGGGGATGGAGGAGGTACTTTTTACCATGACTGAGGGTCAAAAGTCATAAATTCTGAATGGCTTTATATCTACTTGTAATAAAATGTTAGTAAAAAAATCACATATATGTTGTTGTCATTAAAAGACTAGCAGTAATATTACAGTGGAAAAAGCAGCAAGGTAAATGACCACAATGGCAAAGCATACTTCAGATTTATATTTTAATACATAAGGATTGTTTATCCAGACATGTATGGGTTCGTTAGAGCTTTTCATTAGCATGAATACAACTTACAAGCGTCATTTATAAAAATCCATCGAGAATTATGATGACAGGAAAAAAAAATCACAGTAAATGAACAGAATGGAATATTTTCCACAAATTTCCACACTTTACATAAAACATTTTTTTCTACCTAGACATGTATGGGTTCATTAGGAAGAGCAATTAAAGGGCTTTAAAACAAGCCTACTTTTATTAAAATCTGTTAACAAATAGCGACAATAAAGTGAGAAAAGCAGCATAGTTTGTTGTAATTTCCCCAGATTTCTGCATTTTACATAAACATTTTTTTTTTTCACCCACACATGCATAGGTGCATTGGAAAGACCTTTCAAAGGGCTTTGAAACAAGCCTACATTTATTAAAATCCATTAAGAAATAGTGACGCTAGTGCAAAAAAGCGGTCAGTTTATTATTGATGAGCTGCACATTTCCACCCTTAGTAATGGCGCCTTCCTGTCCTGAGTGACGCTAATAGATAGAGGCGCGCATGTCCATTCCAGTCTATATTTCCATGGGCCGGTCAGCCCTGCCAGTGAGGTGTCCCTTATTTATTTTTCAGAGAGTTGGCAACCCTAAGCAGGCCACTTCTCACTAAAAGATAATTAACCTCAACTGTATGCGCTTTTGCTCTTACAGCCACTTCATGGTGTTTCTTTTGTTTCCCTTTTGCTTTAGGCTTTGCGAACTTTTGGTCCCACTTTTTATTTTTGCAGTCTTTCTTCTTGTTATGACATAATTGTTCCCGAAAGTAACACTCACTTTCATTATTACATACGAGGTCTGTTAGAAGCGCAGAATTCCTCCACTCCTCTTTCCATGACAAAAACTCCTGTAACAGTGGAATGTGCTGTTCATTTCTAAACTGGACGCTGTCTTGATCAGGTATGTCCTCTGACTAGCACAGGAATTGTGAAAAGACGTGGACATCAGCATTTTTTCGGCACATTGAGACAGACGTGCGGAGGCGTTCCGCGCGTTGCGGTGGAGCCGCATGGCGCAAAGCAACGCCGTGATGAAGCCTCACATGACATGTTGGGGCATGTCCAGCTCATGCTCAATTTCTCGGATAATCACACGACTGAAAAGCAACCGACAGCCGTCTGAAATCCACCTGAAAGCCGTCCTGTGAGACCAACATGGAGGTGGTTTTGTGCCGCGTAATGAACGGCTCCGTGGCGCGTCCCTCCACTTTTCTTTCCATGAAAAAAACTCCTGTAACTGGAATGTACCGAAAAAGTGCTGATGTCCACGACTTCTGCCTTTTTTGAAAGTCAGACGACGTCCCTGATCAACAAAGCCTTCACGTTGGAAATGATCTGGTTGTTTCAGCGGGGTTTGAGCCTGTCGATCCGCGCTCGGAGCGCGGCACGCTCTCAGCAGTTGTGGGCGGTCTTTAAACCATCTGGATCACTCCTTAATCTGTGTAATCCCCATAAAATCGTCCCTGAAAGCCATATTAATTTTCCGAACGGTGTCCACCTGGAGGTCTCTCACAGTTTCTGGAAAAAATTGATGCAGCAAAGCTCCAAATCGTTCAGACATTTATTCGCAATAAAAAAACGATGAGAGGGGTGGACCAGTGCTCACACAAAGCCTGCTCACAGGTGAATGATGCAACCGACAGGCGTGAAAAAACTCACGCATGCGCACGAAGGTTCAAGCTTGGCTGATGTAATCACACGTGATTCAAATCCATATGGTTTTTGAAAAAAATAAAAAGGTCGGATACTTTTCTAACAGACCTCGTACTTTGCTGCATCTAAAGCATTTTTCATGCACCTATGATGGTGAAAAGGACACAGCGCACACTTTCAGCGAACGCTTCAAATGCTGGGACTGTCTTGCCACAGCTTCCATTGCAGAAGCAGTTTCTGCAGCACACATATAATTTGTTAGTGCCTCTTTAGTTATTTTTCTTTGTATTGTGTTATTTTCCTCAGTCCACACACCAGTCTGTCTCCCAGGGCGTCTTGTAAATGCGCACAGTGCCCTGAGCCATATAGTGTGCAATACTCTCCCCTTTTTCAGATTTTGTTTGTGAAAACAGAATCCCTCTGCAACAATAATAGTCTTTGGGGAGAGAAGTCAGCATTTAGATTATGCACTAGGTGGTCATACGTCTTGCTCCATGGATTTTCCGGGGCTAGTAACCTACGCAACATCGTAGAGAAGCTAGAATCTTCGACTGGACTGGGTTGCTTGACGCGAGTGCTTCTTTACTATGGAAACCACCTGGACAACTTCATAGAAACTACGCAACATCCCATTCTTGGTTGGCCCCATTTAACCGTGGTCATATTAGCTACAAGCGAAGGTAAGCACCCAAGGCAAAGGGATGACTTTGTCATTTATTCCCAATCAGAGTGGGCATTTTGCAGCAACAAGAGACAGCGGTCGCTCTGCCGCCAGCTGGACAGGTCCAAAATAGACCTGAAGAATATTTCATGCAAATGCTGAGCACCACGACACAGTGACTGCCAATCCGAGTGAATTGACAGTGTAACGTCAGTTGGTTTTTCGCCCAAACAAAATGAGCCAGGATGTAGGAAAACGCTCTGAAACAGTTGTTTTTCTGTATAAATCTGTTGCCCATATGTTTTGTAAACGTTAGCGAGAAATAAACACTTCTAAATCTAAACATGCTGTTTTTGAAACCAGATAACACCTCTGAAGTAATTTACAAGACATTTTACGGAAATGTAGCATGCATTCCCCAGGAATGCCCATCGAGCAAAAAGGCCAACTGTGTGTCACCATCATTTGTAGCTAATGTGACCATGGCATTACGCAAAAAAATCAAAAAATAAATAAAAAAAATACAGCGACTTGCTTCATATAGGAAGATTACCACTGGCGTCAAATAAATATTCAAAACCTCAACTTTTATTAACTATTACTCCATGGATTCACTGAAGGCATCAACCAATAAGCGCTGCCATTTTTGCAGTCGTTTCCTCACTCGCCTGTACAACTTGGTTGGAGGCCTCTGACACCTCAGTATCAGTGGGATGTGTTTCTTGTTGCCAATTTATTATGACTCTCTTGATGACTAATATAGTATTTAGGACTATTCCAGTCTCAAGTAGCTAAACTCATCAACACCCATGCCATAGTATACAGGCATGGGTGCAGTTTGGTGGGGGATAGGGGGACATGCCCCCCACACCTTTTCAACCAGGAGGGACAGAATATGGTATGCCCCCCCACCTTCTGACATATATGTGTGTACTTGAAAAATGCTATGCCAGTCTTATGTGCAAACCATGTCAGTCTTATGTGCAAAACCATGTCAGAATAGTATCTTTGTTTCTGCAAGTTTGTATTTTTAGCAGCATTGATTTGTTTACAACACCTGTTTCTTGTTTGTCACATTCAGAATTTTCTGGGACTGCATTTGCCCAGATTTGAAACCAAAAATAGTTGCCTCTAGGGACTAGTGTCTACACATAAGTATCAATGGACCATATGCTAATTTACTAAATTCTGAAAGTTAGAAAAGGAAATCAGAAAAGCTATCTGGGACCTCAGAAAGCCCATCTACAATTATTGCTTGATTTCCAAAATCAGTCTATGCAAGCGAAATTATGTTGAGTATGAGTGTTGTCATTAGTGCCACTTCGAAAATTAAATTCATGATAAGTCATTTATCCTAAACGTATGATCTGTTGTTTTTTCAAACTTGTGCAAAAACAAATCTTGAGAAAAAAAATACAGTATGTGATTATTAATAATTATTAAGAGCCTGTTCTTTCATATTTATGAATACATTTTACCACATTGCAGTTGTTTTTTTTAATGAAAACTCAACCTATCATTCTTTTTGAGTTCTACACATGTGCTGATACCTTATTTATGGTTATGTTAATAAAATCAATGCTGGCTATTCTCAGAATAAAGTACTTATATCCACAGTTTCAAATTGCATAAGTCAAATGGTGTCCACGGTCACTCGGGAGGAGCTCAGAGTTGAGCCGCTGCTCCTCGACGTCGAAAGGAGCCAGTTGAGGTGGCTCGGGCATCTTTTCCGGATGCCCCCTGGACGCCTTGCTGGAGAGGTGTTCCGGGCAACATCCCATCGGGAGGAGGCCCCGGGGAAGACCCAGGACACACTGGAGGGACTACGTCTCTCAGCTGGCTTGGGAACGCCTTGGGGTTCCCCCGGAGGAGCTGGGGGAGGTGTGTGTGAATCGGGAGGTCTGGGCGGCTTTGCATGAGCTGCTGCCCCCCGCGACCCGACTCTGGATAAAGCGGAAGAAAATGGATGGATGGACAAATGGTGTCCACTTTATGGTCTTCTCAAAACATTAAAATTACTGTTCTGGATGCTCAGAATGCATCTGAGCTCATCCAGAAACCATTGGCTTCTGGGGGCCTAAAGGGGCGCCCAGACCCCTGGCCTATGAGCTTTGGCCCTGTGTCCCCCTTCGTCTAAATTGCGCCCTTGTATATAGGATAGCATCTCCTAACGGGTGTGGTGTGAGAAACAGAGAATTATCAGTTCATCACATCATAAAGAACCATGATATGGTCCAACAAAATTTAAAAAGAAGCTTTTGCATGTCAGTATGAAATTAAATATACACTGTAACAATGAACTCTCTTAAAGCTGATAACGCTAATTTGCTTGTTATAGATGAGACGTGGTGATCTGTGGATCATCTGACAATTTGTGATGAAAAGGCAACAAATAGCCAGCTAGATAACAAGCTTTTTTGTTTGTTAATCACTCCTCCAACTTCTGTTTTTGGGGGAGGTGCAAGGGAGCAGGGGTTCTTGTGAGGGGTTAAGGTGAGGTTGACGCTGAATGTTGTTGAATAAAATATGATATGACTGTCTTTAGTCACTGCATAAAAATTGTAAAAGTAAAATGTCATCAGCGGAGTGAATACCATCAAGTTTATTTACAACACACACAGTACCTGTATGAGTGTGGGAAAGGTCACTGTGACTTGTAATCAACAACTACCAGATTTATTATATTTATGTGTTCATTTTATGATTGCAGAGGGCTCATTACACTGGAGTACTGACTCAAGGTGGAAAACAAATACAAAACTGTTTGCTTCTTTCGGCTTCTCCCATCAGGCGTAAACCACAGCACATGATCCGTCTCCGTCTCACCCTGTCCTCAGCATCTTCCTCTGTCACACCAACCACTTCCATGTCCTCCCTCAGTGCATCCACAAACCTCCTCTTTGGCCTCCCTATTCTCCTTCTGCCTGATGGCTCCATCCTCAGCATCATTCTCTCTATATTACCCTGGGTCCCTCCTGTACACATACCCAAATCTTCTTAACATCACCTCCATAACATTGTCTCCAAATCGTCCTACCTGGCTGTCCCTCTCATATGTTCATTCATAATTTTGCTCGTCCTCGTCTCCCAAAGAGAATCACAACATCTTCATCTCTGTCACCTCCAGCTCTGCCTCCTGTCTTTTTGTTACCGCCAAAGTCTCTAAACCTACAACATATGTAGCTGATCTCACTATACCCGTCACTCTTGCAGATATTCTTCTGTCATCAATCACGCCACCTCTCTCCACCCACTCCGCCCTGCCTCCACTCTCTTCTTCACCTCTCTACCACATTCTCCATTACTTTAGATAGCTACTTCTCCCAGTTTAAATAACCAAGTATTTAAACTCATCTACCTTAACCACCTCTACTCCTTGTAACTGCACTATTCCAATGGGCTCCCTCTAATTCACACACATATACTCAGTCTTGCTTCCACTGACTTTCATTCCCCCTCTCTCCAGAGTGTATCTCCTCCTCTCCAGGCTAGTTTCAACCTAGTATCTTCTCTCACACCACATCACAATGTCATCTGCAAATGTCATAGAACATGGAGACTCCTGCCTAGTCTCCTTCGTCAACCTGTCCATCACCAATGCAAAAAAAAAAAAGGCTCACAGCTGATTCTTGATTTAATTACCTCTCCTGTGCATCTCACCACTGTCACACTACCCTTGTACATGTCCTGTACTACCCTCACATACTTCTCTGCCACGTCAAACTTCCTCATACTACAGCGCTTCTTGTGGTACCCTGTCATAAGCTTTCTCTAAATCTACAAAAGCACAATGCAACTCTTGGCATTCTCTATACTTCTCCATCAGTACTCTTAGAGTAAATATTGCATGTGTAGTGCTCTTTCTCTGCATGAAACCATACTGCTGCTTGCAGATCTTCACATCTTTTCTCAGCTTACCTTCCAATTCTCTTTCCCACTTCATTCTGTGACTGAATAGCCAAATGTCTCCATAGTTACTGTAGCTCTGCACATCACATCATATTCTTAAAAATCAGAACCACCACACTTCTCCACTTCTCAGACATCCTCTCACTTTCCAAGATTTTACTAAAAAAATCGATATAGAAATTCCACTGCTATCTCCCTGAAGCATTTACATGCATCCACTTGAATTTCATCTAGACTAACTGCCTTACCTATCCTCTTTTCTTAGTCTTCTTAGTCTTTACCAGATCTCTTTTCACTTTCAGCTGCATATCATTGTACTCCCTATGTGCTTCCACCATCTCTCTGACTTTCCCAATTCTTTTTCAACCTCTGCTTTGGATCGGCACACAGAATGCACTGGCTGTATACCCCTTGTGGCACCACTCATCTATTAATTTTCTAAACATCCTTATTCCATGTTGTAGACATGGGGGGATGGAGGCTCTCCCAGCAATCAATGGGTGAGAGTTGGGTACAACATGAACAGGCCACCAGTCTGTTGGCTGGTCTACACATATGTAGCCATACAAACATATTCACACTTTCACTCACACTTACAGTTAATTCAGATTCACCAATTCACCCAGCCGGCGTTGCTTTGGAAGTGGGAGGATGCTGGAGTACCTGGATGGAATCCACACAACCACTGGGATAACATGCAAAGTCCACGCAGAAAGGACCAGGTTGGAAATGCCCATTTTTCAACAAGATATACTCATTATACATTCATGTATAAAGTTTCCATAAATGGTAAATGGACTGCATTTATATAGCACTTTTCCATCTAAATCAGACGCTCAAAGCACTTTACAAATAATGCCTTACATTCACCCCGATGTCAGGGTGCTGCCATACAAGGTACTCAGTACACACCGGGAGCAAGAAGGGGATTAAAGACCATGCCCAAGGGCCCTTAGTGATTTTCCAGTCAGGCTGGGAGTTGAACCAAGGATCTTCTGGTCTCAAGCCCAATGCCTTAACCACTAGACCATCACCTCGCCATGTTGCTGTTCATTGTGTCGCATCTAGAATTCGCAGTTAATAGAATTTGTGGCAGTTTTTTGTTTTTTTTTCCTTGCTGTGGTGGCTTTCATGTATAGTTTCAGTCACAGAACTTTGATACAGGTGACTGTGGTTTGACATTCTCCTGCTTTCAGTGTGCAAACAACTCCATTTACTGCAAAAAAATACATGACTGAAAGCTACATGTTTCTCACTAATATTTCATACTTCAGTCTCTGGTTAGTCTGTTTTTTTTTTTTTTTGTCTTCTGCTCTTGGTGCTTTTTGTATTAACTTGTCAGTGTTAAATCCCTGCTAATGCAACATGATTGTGGTTATGTGCTCCCACACAAGCTTTCCAATTTTATACATTTATGTTCTCCTAGATCCTTCAGAAATGAAATTAATCACAGGCAGAGGCTAAGTTATTGAAATGTATTGCAGGCAGATTTAAAGGATTTTATCATTGTAGATTGACTGTGGCTGCATTCAGTACTTGGCATCAAATGCGTTTGAAGATTAGAGACAAACGCACATACCCAAGTAGGCTTTGTTTATATTTGTGTGTCATCATTTTCAAGCCAATTTATTCATATAAAAGACATTATTTTATTCTGATGTGGTGAAAAAACAACAGCCTAGAAAGATTTGGAGTAGAGCAGCACTGCAGATTCATCAGCAGCTGTTGAACTTGTCATGCTGCCTTTTTATTATAACCCCTTTTTATGATGTTAATGGAGTTCAAATGAGGCCAGCGCACGTGCACGGTTAAGTGGACGTGGAGCTATTTTAGAGATTTTCAGGCATATAATTTGGTGCTAATGTGGTTAATATGCCATTTTCTTGGCTTTGACAGACACAGTCCAGTCCGTTTGTTTCTGCTCCTTCCTGCACTCATCCTTTGGGTTCACACTGGCAGATTACCAAGTAATTATAAGACATTTGTGCACAGCTCGGGCACCCTGTAGGACCCACCTGGTGTTAACAACCCCACAGTGATGCTTTCACACCACCTCTCTTCCTCCACACATGGTCTCTTCAGGAAGTGGATGTCGTGTTGAAATGTGACCTCATCCTCCCCAATTACGGTGTACTGTGCACAAGTGAATGCGACATCACTGACATCTGTTTTAGGATGGCGAGCCAGTGAGGGGAGGTGCGAATGATGACTACTGTTCCATCTGTGGTATTTATTCAAGTCTTTTTCCTCATTTGGCCAGACAGCTTTACTAAATAGACATTTTCCTGTATGTAATTATAATTTATGGTAAAGTGTTTACAAGTACATAACCGTTTGTTTTTGTCTCTGCCTCATTCTTCCTATTTTATTCTAAGAATCTCTACCGATGTATCTTTTTGTTCTGTTTTAGTTATTTCAGAAATTATATCCTGCTGTTTTGAAATCCATCTTGGATGTTCACCAGTGCCCCTACATCTCACTTCCCAACATAGGTTACTCACATTCTGGTATCTCCTTGTGATTTCTTGTTGTCGACCTGCGTTTGTTCCTATTTAACCTCATGTCTCTCGTCAGCCACTTGTGGATATGTTTACCTGGTCAGATTGATAAAGTGTGAGCTGAGTGTGTTTCCGTCTTTACTTCACCCTAAGAATCCTTGTCACCAAGCTGATTGAGCCCCTTTGTTTTTAATCTTGACCTGTCTTCTGTAACTTCTCTGTATGACCCCTGATGTGCACCTTTGCTATCCTGATTGATCCACTGTGTTTTTACCTTGGCATGTTTATAAATTATGATTGAAGAATGTCTGACAAGCCTTGCTGTCTTTTCTCTGCACTGGGGTGACCAGTACAACCAGTGTCATTACACATCCCAGTCAGCTTGTGTAGAAAATAGCTCAAAATGGCAGGCTCTAACATCTTGTAACTCACCAAACTAAAAGAACATATAACGAGGACAAAAACCTTTTGCATCTCTTTAAATCTGATCAACTAGATCGATCAAAAGAATGACTTTGTTTTGACTATGTAAGATCCCACAGATGTGAGCAGCATGGTGGCTTATTTTTTTAGCATTGTTGACTCACAATGAAAAAATCCTGCGTTCACATCCACCTGGTCCTTTCTGTTTGTAGTTTGCATGGGTTCTCACTGGATGTTCTGACTTTCTGTCACTTCCAAAGACATGCAGCTTAGGTGAACTGTTGACCCTGAATTGACCGTCAGTGTAAGTGAGAGTATGAAAGTGTGTGTCTACATGTGTTGGCCGTGCAATAGGCTGGTGGCCTGTCAAGGGTGTACCCTGACTCTTGCCCAATTCACGGCCCAGCCCCTCATGACATTTAACTGGACTTAGCAGGGTTACAAAATGAATAAATAAATATCCCATAGATGTACTGGCACCTACTGGATGGTTAGTGGATGCACCTAGATTCAAGTCAGTTAACAAGCTATGGACTCTTCCTCACTGCTAGATGAATTGTCAGAAATGATGTACAGCCGTTGTTAAAACTCAGAATGTTGACTGAACCCTAAAGATCTACTTGTTAGTCTGCTCCATCCAGTGAACAAAATATCAACCTCAGTGATAAAGATGATGCATACTACGTGGGCTAATTCAAGATGGAAATAAACACATACATACAACAGAAAGGGAAACTAGAATCAGAATTAAACAATAGATAGAATGTGTGGCTGGGGATAGTGCCAAAACATTTGGTCTCTACTGTGAATGTGACAGTTAACTCAGAATATTGCTCTGGAATAGTTCAAAATTAGTTCAAATAGTTACAAACTGTACAGTTGTTAGAAAAAAGACATTACAAACTGTTCTCAATGGTGCCTCAATACACATTAACTGATCAGAAACAAATGCTACATCTTGGGTCAACTTTTGCTGTGATTTGGTGCTGCATAAATAAATTGAATTGCATTAAAGGCCCTACTTGATTTGGCATTGACACACAACAAACAAAGGAGTGAATGAACTACAACTGTCATATTTAAAGGCTACAAATCAGCCCAGCATCTGCACGTGCACTATCAGGTACATTAATTGTAAATTGCTGGACATGAACAACAGATATATAGCAATGATAAGCAACAAACTTGCCAAATGATGTTTACTGTATCTGTGGTGTTTGAATGTTTGTTAGAATAGGGGTTGAATAAGAATGAAAGTCATGTTAATACCAGCTTATTTTTGAAAACAATACAGAACCTCTCTGTCTTCTCTGGAGACAGTTTTACCATTTCTTTATGACAGCTGCCAAATAATCAAAATCCCATTCCTTTATATCTGGGATGATGAAAGATGAGTAATTCCTGCAGTTGTGATCTCGCAAGTCGGTGAAACAAACATTTTATTTTTCATAAACTGGAAGCGGCACAGAACACAAATACTCAATCCCTGGCTTTGTTTCATTCTGAGACATGTATTTGCTCTGCATATTCAAATAATTTATATCTGGAAAAATAGGGGTTGTCGGAAAAGTCCTTGTAGGGTGTGTTTGCCATTTCAGTGACAGTCCAGCAAAAACAAACAAACAAAAACATGAAATTTAGGAGAAAGTATTTGTTTATTAATTTGCCATTAAAATACAGCAGATAACTGAAACAATCCTTCACATGGTGATACAATCACCAATGTCAGCACAAATACTCCTTAGACATTACGCTTTTGAAAAAACTGAGTAGCTACTTGAATTTTCAATAGGCAGCCATATAGGGGACAATTGAAAAATTACACAGGGTCAAAATTAAAAATGCTCCAATCAAATTGAAAACTACATTATATTATTTGTATGATCATAATAATTCCAAAAAGGTATAGTTTGGAATATCCATGACTGGATGTTTAGATGTTATGGAGTTAAAAACAGCACAAATGGTGACAAAGGTCAGTTTCAGTTAGCACAGGGGTCAAAAGTTAAAGTTCCTTCAATTTTGGTAAAAAATTATGCAAATTATTGTTGGGCTAATAGGATTAATAAATGAAATAGTTTTGGCTGTGTTGAATGCTTGGTCTCCAAAGTAAAGGCCAACAAAGGTCAATGTCCATTGGATTCTATGACGTATGACATATGTTACCATGTAACATGATAACTAAGCATGATACATGGTCCAAAGTATTCCTTTTTAAAACCCCGTTAACTCAACTAATAATTTGTAATAATTTCCACTTACAGGTTTCTGAATAGACCCAGAAGAGCTGTTTTGAATCTCAACAAGTGTGGCTGTGGGAGGAAGCCAGAGCAGAACAACACAAATGCATGTCCACAACAGCTAGCAGCCACAGTTCAGTACTGTTGTCATGTAGGGGAAAACTTTCTATAGAGATCAAAACCATTCTTTGAAAACATGGTTCCCATCTAAAATTGGACCTTTTTACATGGGCTTCTATAGAAATGTACTCACCTTTGGATCCATCATCAAGTGGCCATTCAAGGAACTGCAACATCTTCTTTTCCAGGTAGGCTTTATTCTAGATGTCCGGAGGTTGGTCTTCTGCTTTCTAAAGCAGTCTCCCACCTCAAGACTAATCAACATCTACTCAGGTTAACTTCTGAAATCAGGTGTGCAGTAGAGGTGGGCGGATCGATCCTAATATCGATACTAATGCTGGTATTGATATTGAAAGATCCTCGTGTAAAAAGATTGATACTCAAGCTTTTTTTCTCTCCCGCACGTACTGACTGCTGCGCAAGCAGATTCATCAGAGTCTACTCTCTGTCTGTAAGAGCAACGCTGCACTGTATCACACAACACGGAGCAGCACACACTTGTATTGTGGTTTGTCAGCCCTCTACCTCAGGAGATTTTGTTTTAAGTTGTGTTGAGTGATTTATTTTTAAAATAAAAATGTTGATTGTGATAATAAAGTATTTTGTTGTCACGTACAATGTTTGGCAAAATTCTATCCTAGGTCTTTTGGATCCTTTGCATCTATGAAGCTTAAATACGAAAAAGTATCGGTATCGATATCGGCGATACTGGGCTTATATTTACTTGGTATCGGATCAATACCAAAATTCCCGGTATCGCCCACCTCTAGTGTGCAGAATGGAATAGTTGTACTTAATAAATAATAACAAGAATTTTAGATGTGATCCTGTTGCTGCTACCACTTTCATGGACATATTCAGGAGATAATTATTTCCTTTACTTCCATTTTTATTAGTTCTACCTGCAGCTGTACCTCATTTTTCACATGGTGACATAAGAAAAAAGAAATTCAATGTGCATCTCACTTACAGTTGTTTAAGTGTCAAGCATCAGACACCATGTGGTTAGCAGGAGTTACTGTGCTTTTAAGAATCTGCAGAAAGAGAAAGACACATGCATTTTGTCTGCAGGCACAAGCATTTAACCTCTGGCCTTTATAAATAAATCCTTCAGCTATAGTCACTCATATCCATATCAAATATTTCTGTAAAAACATTACAGAAGTAATGATATACTGCTTAGCATTGACTTTGTTCAGAAAAAAGTGACGGAGCATGAAAAAACAAAACAAAACATGAGACTGGGCTGATTCCGAATCATTTGGGCAGAGAATCATTTTACAGTGACAGAAATTCACATTAAGCCGTAAGAGAAACATTTTTCCATCATCTGCTGAGAATTCCTTTGCCAGCCTGCCATGAGAAGCTTTTTCAATATGTGTGAGCCGGCTGGTGGGAGGCGTGACTACAAGCATTTCAAATGTATGCTTGAGAGGATAAATAGTTAGAATCTGAAATATGTATTAGGATGAGGGGTGTAATGCTGGCAGATTACAGCTGAGGCCATTCGTTTATATACACCTTGACTAAGAGCCTTCAAATGGAACTTTCCCCAACTCCACACATTTTATGTTAATTAAACACTTACAGGAGTGTCTAATTAATTTCCATATGAAATAATTTTAAAAAATACACAAAATTGAGTGCCTCTTTAAACAACAAAGATGATTCCAGATGTCTCCAGATATTGATGTAATTTTAGAAGCTTCTGATTAGCCAATTGGGAATATTAGGGATAATTGTTGCACCTGTGGTTGTATTTCAGCGTATAAAACTAGCGCTTTCTTCCATCATGAAAGAGATTGGAAACTGCAGTGTGGTGGCAGGAGAGACCATATTTACTCATCATCAAATGATGGTTTGTAGGATGACTTTGGAGGTGATGAAGAGGAAGAGAACAAGGCTTTAACCAACGATTATTTGGTATTTGAAGGAATAAGACTGTAATGGTAAATTTGAGGACATGAGACAGGTGTTGGGCAGACGGGAAGAGATGTTGGATAAATAGACAGTGACTGCAGAAGTGGTGAGGGAGACACCTAGGAAGGTACTGGGTGTGACATCTGGACAGAGGAAGAAAGGCTTGGAGGTAGAATGATGAGGTACGGGAAAGTATGTGAAAAAGAATCAGGCCATCACTGCATAAACTGATAACCAAGAAAGTGAAAAAAATTTGTTTAAAGAAAATTCAACTTAATTTTTGTCTGAATAGAAAAATATTCTTGTCAAGCATTTTTTACATAAGAAAAAATGTCTTATTTTGGGAAAATGTATCTCACTTTTTCTTAATATATTTTTCCAGGTAATATAAAGCTGTACGTAACCAGTAACAAGGAAAGGCAATGGATTTCAAATCATCCAAGCAAAGGAACAAGATTGTTTTCCTTATTTTAAGATAGCCTTTGTCTTAAATTAAGGAAAACAATCTTGTTCCTTTGCTTGGATGATTTGAAATCCATGTTCTGCAACTCCTTAGAGCACAGGTGAATTCTGTTTAGTTTTAAGGCACATTTTGATTATTCAGTGCCTAGGCATTTCACTAGTTTTCAGAATTCTAACCAAGTAAATTTTTCTTATCGCATTGGCAGATTTTTTGCTTAATACAAATCAGTTTGGCTAGATATCGGATTATGTGGCTTATTTTGAGAGGAACAGTTTTTGCAGTAACGATATTAAAGAGCTCCCTCCCTTTACCAGTCATACTGCCGAAATTCCATATTCCGATTCTCACCTCCACATTTCCACTCTTCCTTTTCTTTTATCCAGTGTTGTTCTTTGCACAGCAGGTGCATAGGTTCCTCAGGCATCCAGCATGCTTCTGGACAACACAACTGTAACACACTAAATTTAGCTGTGTAAAATATACTCTGCCGGGATAACATTTGGTCTCTGTAAATAGAGTAAAATACATTCTATAATAGAGTGAAATCAGCTCTACCGTCTTGTCAAATCAAGTGTTTCTACTCCAATAAAAGCTGATTTAGCACTGTGATAGAGTATATTTGACACTATTTGGACTAGGACCAAAGGTTATCCCAGCAGAGTAAATTTTATTGCATAGTGGTCCTAATTCGGGCCTTGACTTGAGCAGGTATGAAAATTCAGTTTGTGATCTGCTTGTTTGATAGACAAGATATACATAATTGTTTTCCATCTGATGCAGATACTCAAACCACTTTACAACAAGAGCAGTCAGAGATTTCTGACGTCCACCAGTGAGAGGATGTCTGAGAAGTGGAGAAGTGTGGTGGTTCTGATTTTTAAGAATATGATGTGATGTGCAGAGCTACAGTAACTATGGAGACATTTGGCTATTCAGTCACAGAATGAAGTGGGAAAGAGAATTGGAAGGTAGGCTGAGAAAAGATGTGAAGATCTGCAAGCAGCAGTATGGTTTCATGCAGAGAAAGACACACATGCAATATTTACTCTAAGAGTACTGATGGAGAAGTATAGAGAATGCGAAGAGTTGCATTGTGCTTTTGTAGATTTAGAGAAAGCTTATGACAGGGTACCACAAGAAGCGCTGTAGTATTATATAATCCCGATCTGGATCACCTCCAAAATTCAGTGGAGTCTTCCATGCCCAAATATCTATCTGTGGTACAAATTTAGTAAGAATCCGTGAAGTATTTTGATGTAATCCTTCAAGCATATATAAAGTTAAATCTTGATTCAGATTCTGGATTCGGATCCAGATCACCTCCAAAATTCAGTGGAGTCTTCCATGCCCAAATATCTATCTGTGGTACAAATTTAGTAAGAATCCGTGAAGTATTTTGATGTAATCCTTCAAGCATATATAAAGTTAAATCTTGATTCAGATTCTGGATTCGGATCCAGATCACCTCCAAAATTCAGTGGAGTCTTCCATGCCCAAATATCTATCTGTGGTACAAATTTAGTAAGAATCCGTGAAGTATTTTGATGTAATCCTTCAAGCATATATACAGTTAAATCTTGATTCAGATTCTGGATTCGGATCCAGATCACCTCCAAACTCCAGTGGAGTCTTCCATGGCCTAATATCTATCTGTGGTGAAAATTTGGTGAGAATCTGTGAAGTAGTTTTGATGTCCTTCAAAGACTAAGTAAAATCTTGATCCAGAATCTGGATCCAGATCACCTCCAAAATTCAGTGGTCTTCCATGCCCTAATTTCGATCTGTGGTGCAAATTTGGTGAGAATCCATGAAGTAGTTTTGATGTCCTTCAAAGACTATATAAAGTGAAATCTTGATCCAGAATCAGGATCCAGATGTGGATCACCTCCAAAACTGAACGGAGTCTTCCATGGTCTAATATCTATCTATGGTGAAAATTTGGTGAGAATCCGTGAAGTAATTTTGATGTAGTCCTTCAAAGCGTATATAAAGTGAAATCTTGATACAGACACACCACATACAGATACACTTCTGATGGGTGAGTCTGTTGAAACGCTGGATTTAAGTCTTATTCCAGGACAATTGCAAATGAAATAATTCACTCTCCTCACTCAATCATGGCATCCATTTCTTATGCAAATAGCACATTCTTGTCTGCAGAGTCAAAGTCAGTAAACATTTCGTCATCAACAACAGCAGCAAAGTTACTGGAACCAACTCGGGGACAGCTAGGACAAGGTAAAGTGGCAGAGATTTCTGGTATGAAATTCTGGCATTGCAAGCAAACTGTTGGGAAAGTGTAGTGACACGGACCCACAACAGGGGGCGTAAATGAACGGACAATGGAAGGAGTCAAATTATAACACTTTACTGTTGTGAATGACACAACCAAACACAGCAGATTACAGAATGTGCACAAGTCAATCAATACAGGTGTCGTGTGGGCAGGCTCGACGATAGGAGACGCCCGTCTGGAAACGAACCGGAACCACATGATTTCCACTGCCACCGAACCCGAGGAATACTGGAGTCGCCAAGTCCCGAAGTCCCCAGGTGGCCACCATCACGGCGTATCAGATCTTGTACTGCTGGCAGAAAGCAAAGACAGTCAAGGGTGGGTGTGTGAACACCCAGTAACAATCCTGGTGGGAATTCCACCTCCACCTCTCACTCAAACACTGCTGAGTACTGTAGATTCCTCAGGGGAAAAGAGTGCCTTCAGCGCTCTCACAGCTTTCACCGACGGAGGAACTGGTACTCCTGCAAACACTCACAATATACAAATATTGCAATTACAAAACGGCTGAGGATATTACCTCTTGTAGAAGATGATATCTCGGCAATGTGGTGGAGGTGTCTTCCTGCTTTTATTCCAGATGTGGATGAGATGATCAGTGACAGCTGTCATGGATGATGGGTGACAGCTGTCACCACGGCTTGTTCCTGAGGCGGCAGCGTCCTCTCGTGCCTGAAGCCCGCACTTCAGGCAGGGCGCCCTCTGGTGGTGGGCCAGCAGTACCACCTCTTCTGGCAGCCCACACAACAGGACCCCCCCCCCTCAACGGGCGCCTCCTGGCGCCCGACCAGGCTTGTTCGGGTGGCGACAATAGAAATCGGCCAGGAGGGCCGGGTCCAGGATGAAGCTCCTCTTCACCCAGGAGCGTTCTTCGGGTCCATACCCCTCCCAGTCCACCAAATACTGAAAGCCCCGGCCCATTCGACGGACGTCCAAGAGCCGGCGTACTGTCCAAGCCGGCTCCCCGTCGATAATATGGGCAGGAGGCGGCGCCGGACCGGGTGCACAGAGGGGTGAGGTGTGATGAGGTTTGATTCTGGAGACATGGAAGACCGGATGGATCCGCAGTGAGGCCGGGAGTTGGAGCCTCACTGCAGTAGGACTGAGGACCTTGAGGATGGTGAAGGGTCCAATGAAGCGGTCTTTCAGTTTGGGAGACTCGACCTGTAGTGGAATGTCCTTGGTGGAAAGCCATACCTCCTGCCCGGGCTGGTATGCGGGGGCCGGGGACCGTCGACGGTCTGCATGGGCTTTAGCCCTCGTCCGGGCCCTCAACAAGGCCGAACGGGCGGTGCGCCACACCCGACGGCATCTCCGTAGATGGGCCTGGACCGAGGGCACACCGACCTCTCCCTCCACCAAAGGAAACAAAGGGGGTTGGTACCCCAGACACACCTCGAATGGGGAGAGGCCGGTGGCAGAGGACACTTGGCTGTTATGAGCGTACTCGATCCAGGCCAGATGTTTACTCCAAGCCGTCGGGTGTGCGGAGGTCGTGCACCTAAGGGCCTGCTCCAACTCTTGGTTGGCCCGTTCGGCCTGTCCGTTAGTCTGTGGGTGATACCCAGACGAGAGCCTTACGGTAGCCCCCAGTTCCCGGCAGAAACTTCTCCACACCTGCGAGGAGAACTGGGGACCACGATCCGAAACGATGTCTATAGGTATCCCATGCAGCCGGACGACATGGTGGACCAGGAGATCCGCCATCTCCTGGGCCGACGGGAGCTTCGGGAGGGCCACGAAGTGGGCCGCCTTGGAGAATCGGTCCACTATCGTGAGAATGGTGGTGTGTCTCCGGGACGGCGGGAGACCCATGACAAAATCCAGACCGATGTGGGACCAGGGGCGGTGAGGCACAGGAAGTGGCTGTAGAAGTCCCTGTGCCTTCTGGTGGTCCGCCTTGCCCCTGGCGCAGGTTGTGCAGGCCTGGACATAAGCCCGGACATCAGTCTCCAGGGACGCCCACCAGAAGCACTGCCGGACCACTGCCATGGTCCTACGCACCCCTGGGTGACAGGAGAGCTTGGACCCGTGACAGAAGTCCAGAACGGCAGCTCTGGCCTCTGGTGAGACGTACAATCTGTTCTTCGGTCCTGTTCCGGGCTCTGTGCCAGGGCCTCCCGGACGGTCTTCTCCACGTCCCAGGTTAGGGTAGCCACGGTAGTGGACTCCGGTAGGATGGGTTCCGGTGGATCCGACAGCTCGGTCTTGACTTCCCATTCGTGCACCCGGGACAGGGCATCCGATCTTTGGTTCTTGGTCCCGGGGCGGTAGGTGATCCGGAAGTCAAAACGGCCGAAAAACAGTGACCAGCGGGCTTGCCTGGAGTTCAGCCGCTTGGCGGTCCTGATATACTCCAGGTTCCAGTGGTCAGTAAAAACCGTGAAAGGCACTGACGCTCCCTCCAGCAGGTGTCTCCACTCCTCAAGAGCATCTTTCACTGCAAGGAGCTCTCGATTGCCCACGTCATAGTTCCACTCTGCTGGGGTCAACCTGCGGGAAAAATAGGCACACGGGTGAAGAACCTTATCGGTTTCTCCGCTCTGGGATAGCACGGCTACTATCCCTGAGTCAGAGGCGTCCACTTCAACCACAAACTGGCGACTAGGATCGGGCTGCACCAAGACAGGTGCAGTCGAGAAGCGCTGTTTCAACTCCCTGAACGCGGCATCGCACCGATCCGACTAGGTGAAGGGAACTTTTGGTGAGGTCAGGGCTGTCAGGGGGCTAACTACCTGACTATACCCCTTAATGAACCTCCTGTAAAAATTTGCGAAGCCGAGGAACTGTTGCAGCTTCCTACGGCTAGTAGGTTGGGGCCAGTCTCTCACCGCTGCGACCTTGGCCGGATCCGGGGCGACGGAGTTGGAGGAGATGATAAACCCCAGGAAGGACAAAGAAGTGCGGTGAAACTCACACTTCTCGCCCTTCACAAACAGCCGGTTCTCCAACAACCGCTGCAGGACCTGACGTACATGCCGTACATGGGTCTCAGGGTCCGGAGAAAAGATGAGTATATCATCCAGGTATACGAAGACGAATCGGTGCAGGAAGTCCCGCAAGATGTCATTAACCAAAGCTTGGAACATCGCAGGGGCGTTAGTGAGGCCGAACGGCATGACCAGGTACTCAAAATGACCTAACGGGGTGTTGAATGCTGTCTTCCATTCGTCTCCCTTCCGGATCCGAACTAGGTGGTATGCGTTCCTAAGATCCAACTTTGTGAAGATTTTAGCTCCATGCAGGGGGGTGAACACCGAATCCAACAAAGGCAACAGGTATCGGTTGCGAACCGTGATCTCGTTCAGCCACCGGTAATCAATGCATGGACGAAGACCGCCATCTTTTTTGCCCACAAAAAAAGAAACCTGCTCCCATCGGAGAGGTGGAGTTACGGATCAGCCCGGCAGCTAAGGAGTCCCGGATGTAGGTTTCCATTGATTCGCGCTCAGGTCAGGAGAGGTTGTACAGCCTGCTGGACGGGAACTCCACGCCTGGCAACAAATCGATGGCACAATCGTACAGACGATGCGGGGGAAGAGTGAGTGCCCGATCCTTGCTAAAAACGTCAGCAAGATTGTGGTACTCAATCGGCACCGCCGACAGATTGGGGGGAACTTTGACCTGCTCCTTAGCCTGGGAACCGGGAGGAACCGAGGATCCCAAACACACCCGATGGCAGGTCTCGCTCCACTGTACCACCACCCCGGACGGCCAATCAATCCAGGGATTGTGTTTCAACATCCAGGGGAACCCCAGAATCACACGGGAGGTAGAAGGAGTCACAAAAAACTCCATCTCCTCCCTATGATTCCCTGACACTACCAGAGTTACTGGTGGTGTCTTGTGTGTGATTAAAGGGAGTAGGGTGCCATCTAGTGCTCGCACCTGCAATGGTGTAGGTAGCGCCACCAGAGGGAGCCCTACCTCCCTGGCCCATCTGCTGTCTAGCAGATTCCCCTCTGACCCTGTGTCTACCAGTGCTGGGGCCTGAAGGGTTAAATCCTCACTAAGGATTGTAACTGGGAGCCGTGTGGCAATATGTGTGTGTCCCACGTGAATTTCTTGGCCCACCCTAAGCCCAGTTTCTAGGGGCGGGCGTTGGTGTTTAACCGTTCGGGGCAATTGCTCAATTGATGCTCCATTGAGCCACAAACAAAACACGCCCCACGGGGAAGCCTCCTCTGTCTATTAGGTGGTCTAAATGTGGCCCTGCTCGTGTCCATAGCTTCGTCAGCAGGGGGAGCTGTCGCCCCACGGGACGTAGAGGCCAGGGAGCGTGGGAAGGGCGGACCCTTCTCGGACCCGGAAGGAAGAGGGACGGCGCGCGCCCGGCCACGTCCTTCGTCTCGTTCCCGACGGCATTCCTCCAACCGATTGTCTAACCGTATAACGAGATCAATAAGCCCATCTAATTCCCGCGGTTCATCCTTGGCCACCAGGTGCTCCTTCAGAACTGACGACAGTCCATTTACGAAGGCGGCACGGAGCGCAGCGTTATTCCAGCCGGACCTCGCAGCCGCGATGCGGAAGTCGACTGCATAAGCGGCTGCGCTTCGGCGTCCCTGTCTCATCGACAGCAGCACGGTTGAAGCGGTCTCTCCCCTGTTAGCGTGATCAAACACAGTTCTGAACTCCCTCACAAACCCAGTGTACGTGTGAAGGAGCCGTGAATTTTGCTCCCAGAGCGCCGTAGCCCAAGCGCGTGCCTCTCCCCGAAGCAGAGTGATCACATAAGCTATTTTGCTTGCGTCTGACGCGTACATGACGGGACGTTGTGCGAAGACGAGCGAACACTGCATGAGAAAGTCCGTGCACGTCTCCACACAACCTCCGTACGGCTCAGGAGGGCTTATGTATGCTTCAGGGGATGGTGGGAGGGGTTGTTGAACCACCACTGGAACATTTATATCCTGCACAGGGTCGGCAGGAGGAGGAGCTGCAGCAGCACCCTGAGCACTCGCCGCCACTTGCGCGGAGAAAGCCTCCACCCTGCGGTTCAGGAGGATGTTTTGCTCGGCTATTTGATCCATCCGAGCCGTAAAGGCGGTGAGAATATGCTGTAGCTCACCAATCACGCCTCCTGCAGACGCCTGCGCTCCCTGCTCTCCCATTGGTCATTCAACAGCCTGGTGACGCCCCTCGGAGTCCATGACGCTGGCCGAGATATCCTGTTGGGAAAGTGTAGTGACACGGACCCACAACAGGGGGCGTAAATGAACGGACAATGGAAGGAGTCAAATTATAACACTTTACTGTTGTGAATGACACAACCAAACACAGCAGATTACAGAATGTGCACAAGTCAATCAATACAGGTGTCGTGTGGGCAGGCTCGACGATAGGAGACGCCCGTCTGGAAACGAACCGGAACCACACGATTTCCACTGCCACCGAACCCGAGGAATACTGGAGCTGCCAAGTCCCGAAGTCCCCAGGTGGCCACAGTCACGGCGTGTCGGATCAAAGACAGTCATGGGTGGGTGTGTGAACACCCAGTAACAATCCTGGTGGGAATTCCACCTCCACCTCTCACTCAAACACTGCTGAGTACTGTAGATTCCTCAGGGGAAAAGAGTGCCTTCAGCGCTCTCACAGCTTTCACCGACGGAGGAACTGGTACTCCTGCAAACACTCACAATATACAGATATTGCAATTACAAAACGGCTGAGGATATTACCTCTTGTAGAAGATGATATCTCGGCAATGTGGTGGAGGTGTCTTCCTGCTTTTATTCCAGATGTGGATGAGATGATCAGTGACAGCTGTCATGGATAATGGGTGACAGCTGTCACCACGGCTTGTTCCTGAGGCGGCAGCGCCCTCTCGTGCCTGAAGCCCGCACTTCAGGCAGGGTGCCCTCTGGTGGTGGGCCAGCAGTACCTCCTCTTCTGGCGGCCCACACAACACAAACCTTCCTTTTATTTGGGAAATGGGTGTAATCCCAACAGACTGGAAGAATAAACCTGTGCTATGTAAAGTACTTGCAAGTGTCATTTTCAACAGGATTCAGTGCCAGACCTGTTGCACAGCAACCAAACCTCTCTGACTTTCATGCTAAAGAAGCCAGCCATCAGATGCATCCTAGCTCTGTGAGCACTCAGTGGATGCATTTTTATAGCAATGTTTTTGATTTGGGCAATTGGGCTGCTCCCTCTGACATCCTGATGATTTGCAGGATCAATAATTTGCTTCACATCATAGACAGTCTATGCAAAAGCACAGCGAATGCTGTGGTGGGGTGAATGTGAAGTGAATTCTGATGTTCATCTGAGATATGTTCTGGTTCCTAATTATTTAGTGCTTGTGTGGCCGGGGTATTGAGTAATGCCTTGGAGTCCAGTAACCTAAGCCACTTTTCCACTACAAAGCACCAGCACTACTCGGTTCTACTCGGTTTGTTTCCAAGCGCGAGCTTTTCTACTGCAAATAGTACCTCTTCAACGTGGGCGGGGTCAGCAGAGCAAACTGCAGTGACGTCGTTTTATACGCGACACAAACATAAACAATGGCAAACTCCGTGTGTTTACTGCTGTGAGTTTTTAAGAGAAAGTTGCTGGCGGTGAGAAAAACATGCTTGAGACGTACAGAAGACTTTGGGAATTCATATGAAAATGACGAGAAGATACAAGCTGCTAGAGATGAAGAGACAAAGCATGACGGTAAGCTAATCGTTAGCTTCCTAAGCTCGTAAATAATTAATAACTGCAGGCTCTCGCTATTAACTATTAACATTGTGGCTGTCAAAATAAAGCGTTAATTTAGATTAATTACAGCATCTATCAGGCCTTCAGTCACAATTTGCTCCATTTTGTTTTGACGTCAGTGACTTGGTCTGTAAATAAAGACGCGTTTCTGAGCAATAAACGTGTTAATGTCAATACTTTTTTTTTTTTTAACCAAAGTAACTTGCTTTGATAACTTATTGTTAAATCTCAAATGTGGGAGTTTGTGCATTTACTGACGTTCACGCACAAAATGTTGATTTGGCTTTAATGACCGTTAATTAACGTCGTCACTGAACTCGAACAGGCTTAAAACACATTAAAAACGTTTGTTTTTCATCCGGATTTTAATGTTCAATGGACAAATTTAAAATATGAAATCTAATAAGATAATTATTAAAGGAGTCATATTGTGCAGAAAGAATCAGCCTCCAAACTCCCACAATTCTGTTTTTATAGACATTATATCCTTTTATTGTCGTTGTACACATAAATACAATGAAATTTGCCTGCATTTTACCCATCCAGATTACACTTAGACAGTTCTCCCAATTTAAGACCAATTTACAGCTTGTTTAATAACTCCTTGATATGTAACAAAAATAACCCTGATCCTTTTTTACCTGACTATTAAATGCCCCAAACACACACAGAGCTGAGTTTTTTTAAATATACCTGCAATTAAATGATTCATTTAGATTAACTAATCACAACCCCTGTAATCACTTACATTATTTTTTAATAACCTGACAGCACTAATTAAAATATGTATGCTGTATGTGTGTGTTTCAGATGGTTTTCTCAGAGTCACCGCTGCAGAGGTTCATGCCACGGAATGGGACACCTTTGTCATACGATACGATACGATACGATACACTTTATTGTCCCCTCAGGGAAATTTGTCTTGGACTCATGCTAGGTGCCTTACAAAAAAAGAGAAAACAAACAATACAGATAAAAACACAACCACATCCATAACAAATTAACATGAGGAGTCAGGAGAAACACCATAAATATTGCATATTTCATCAGTATTTCATATTTCATCAGTCATCATCATGTTATACACCAGTTATGTTTCACTGTGAATTTTTAATAAATTTTTGTACTTTTTGCTAAAATGTCTCCACTTTTGTGTAACATCATTTTGATTTGTAAAAGTTACCAAGGTTTACTGATTTAAAGGCTAACAGTTTGAAAAGCTGTTTAAGCATAATCCAGTAGTAAAATAAGTTTTACATTTAATGGGGTCGTAAATGTAACAGACAGTAAAACTGGTTGTTCAAAATTCCTTGATGTAATGGTGCCTTCACTGAAGTGACTAAACCTTTTTGTTTATGTTAAATACCATTTGGTAAAATCTCAGTTTGTGATTATTCCAGCATCTGTGTAAAGATTCAGCCAGGTGTAGTGTGCAGTGTCTTCTGGAGTGGCAAAAACCCAAATTAAAAATTCTTAGAAATGAACCAAAACGTTTTTTACTGTTGACTTAAATGTTGAATTAAATGACAAATTATGATACAGTCACATGAGTCAAATTGTTTACTGCAACAAAAAAGAGCAAATACACACACAAAAAAAGCAACACAAACTATACAAAAGTTTCATGTGTCTATAGTCTGGGGTGGGGGCACAGGTCACATGCCCCGGTCATGCATCGCGTGCACAAGGTCACCCAGCATGCCAAGATATGCCTGATTAAATGCAGCTTCCACCACCGTTGCTTCCTCAAGGATCAGTCGGATGTGTCGATCACACTGAACCCAGTTCAGCTTCAGCCTCAACGTCACTCAAGATGGTGAGATTCTCCTGCTGGAACAGGCTCCCTTTATCTCTTGCCTGGACAATAATGAAGGTAGAAATGGGAAAGAAAGTTTAAAAAACTTATGATCATTCCCCAGAGTTTCAGTTATCTTGGTCACTTTGCATAAAAATTATGTTCTTTCAAAATTATCCTCCAACAAATCAGATCATTTGGAGCATCATTTTGAAAGAACATGACTTATGCAAAGCAATCAAGATAACTGAAACTTTGGGAAGGTCCAGCAAAATTTGCTGGACCTTTGTGGGATTTATGACAATATTTATGGGTTCTGGATTTTTTTTTTTTTTTTTTTTTTTTTTGGTGAAGGGGGGGCGGGGGTCACCCTGTATATATCGTATTTGGGAAAATTAAGGTGATGTGAGACACGTTATTCTTACCTGTGATGACACGTTGCTGTGTGGTGCTGGACGTTGATACAGATGTTGAAGCTGGTGTTCGAACCCTCCTCGCTTATGGAACTGTTGTTTTTATGTTTATTTATTTATTAGTATCTGAGTGGGTTTATTGTTTTGTATAGTTGTTTAATCATTTTTATGTGCAGCACCTTGGAAACTGTTCTGTTGTTTAAATGTGCTATATAAATAAAGTGGATTGGATTGGATCCTGCCTCCCGTTGCTCACCGGTCGGTGTCCGTAAACAGTGTTCCTGCGGTCGAACCGTTTCCAGCCCTTGCGGTCCGACCTACTCCGGTCATTGTGGTCCTTTAATCACTTTTAAGCTTTTTCAGCTGTTCTCTGAGTTGCTGTAATGTCCGGTGAGCCGAGTGCGGCCTCATTTCGGATCACTTCATCCACCTCTTCGTATTCTCTCCTCCGCCACCAAACATAAAAGTCCGCAGCTCATCCACAGACCACGGTGTGGTTTTGTGCGAGTAAAAAAAAAAAAAAAAAAAAACTCGCCGTGAAACGAAAGAAAACAATGGTCGCTGTCTCGCCGCTGTGACTATTTAAAAATGGTGGGTTTTGATTTTCCTCTCGGACGGCGCACTCATGACTCGTCCAGTGACGACGTTCTCTGACCAATCAGTGGCCGGCAGCCTGTTGACGTCACACACTAGCTGCCCTTGTTGAAAAGGAAATGCTCATTGACTTTGACTTTGCAGACAAGAATGTGACCTTTGCGGAATCAGTGGTTGTCCTGATTGCAGGACTTGTAAATCTTATATACTGGAATTTAACCAGGGCATGCAAGTTTTTTCATGAGAGACCTTCCACTGAGCCCGAAAGAGGAAAAATGTTTTGTGCATTGCATCATACAAACAAAAGGCCCTTTCCACTGAAACATTAATTCATTGTGATAATTGCGAATGCAGAAGTAACAAAATTTAATTGATCCAAATGTGATTTGCATTTCACACAGTTTTTGTTTTTGTTATGTTTGCACTGTATTTTGTTCATCAGATAAGCCCTTTCCTGGGCGTTGATGGTGGGAAAAAGTGTTTTATGGCAGCTTAAGTGACACTTAAGCTGCCATAAAACACTTTTCAAATCTTGCCATCAGACAAGAAGATATCTCTTTTTTGCACTTCTTCCAAACAACTATGTTGCTGCCTTTCATTGAAGGGTTGCACACATTATGAATGGGATAGAGGTAGGATATCAGCTCTTCTGCTTGTTGCATGGACTGAGTGTTTGGTAGGGTTATGGACAGAGGTGGTATGAAGTCACCATCAAGTCACTCTCAAGTCATGAATCAGAAAGTCTCAAGTCATAATGACCACCAATTGTTTGCAAACTGACTGGAGACTTGACTTGGGACTTGCAGATTGATCAATCAATCAACTTTTTTCTTATATAGCGCCAAATCACAACAAACAGTTGCCCCAAGGCGCTCCATATTGTAAGGCAAGGCCATACAATAATTATGAAAAACCCCAACGGTCAAAACGACCCCCTATGAGCAAGCACTTGGCCACAGTGGGAAGGAAAAACTCCCTTTTAACAGGAAGAAACCTCCAGCAGAACCAGGCTCAGGGAGGGGCAGTCTTCTGCTGAGACTGGTTGGGGCTGAGGGAAAGAACCAGGAAAAAGACATGCTGAGAAGGGGGGCAGAGATCGATCACTAATGATTAAATGCAGAGTGATGCATACGGAGCAAAAAGAGAAAGAAACAGTGCATCATGGGAACCCCCCACAGTCTACGTCTAAAGCAACATAACCAAGGGATGGTCCAGGGTCACCCGATCCAGCCCTAACTATAAGCCTTAGCGAAAAGGAAAGTTTTAAGCCTAATCTTAAAAGTAGAGAGGGTATCTGTCTCCCTGATCTGAATTGGGAGCTGGTTCCACAGGAGAGGAGCCTGAAAGCTGAAGGCTCTGCCTCCCATTCTACTCTTACAAACCCTAGGAACTACAAGTAAGCCCGCAGTCTGAGAGCGAAGCGCTCTAATGGGGTAATATGGTACTACGAGGTCCCTAAGATAAGATGGGACCTGATTATTCAAAACCTTATAAGTAAGAAGAAGAATTTTAAATTCTATTCTAGAATTAACAGGAAGCCAATGAAGAGAGGCCAACACGGGTGAGATATGCTCTCTCCTGCTAGTCCCCATCAGTACTCTAGCTGCAGCATTCTGAACCAACTGAAGGCTTTTTAGGGAACTTTTAGGACAACCTGATAATAATGAATTACAATAGTCCAGCCTAGAGGAAATAAATGCATGAATTAGTTTTTCAGCATCACTCTGAGACAAGACCTTTCTGATTTTAGAGATATTGCGTAAATGCAAAAAAGGCAGTCCTACATATTTGTTTAATATGCGCTTTGAATGACATATCCTGATCAAAAATGACTCCAAGATTTCTCACAGTATTACTAGAGATCAGGGAAATGCCATCCAGAGTAACGATCTGGTTAGACACCATGCTTCTAAGATTTGTGGGGCCAAGTACAATAACTTCAGTTTTATCTGAGTTTAAAAGCAGGAAATTAGAGGTCATCCATGTCTTTATGTCTGTAAGACAATCCTGCAGTTTAGCTAATTGGTGTGTATCCTCTGGCTTCATGGATAGATAAAGCTGGGTATCATCTGCGTAACAATGAAAATTTAAGCAATACCGTCTAATAATACTGCCTAAGGGAAGCATGTATAAAGTGAATAAAATTGGTCCTAGCACAGAACCTTGTGGAACTCCATAACTAACTTTAGTCTGTGAAGAAGATCCCCCATTTACATGAACAAACTGTAATCTATTAGACAAATATGATTCAAACCACCGCAGCGCAGTGCCTTTAATACCTATGACATGCTCTAATCTCTGTAATAAAATTTTATGGTCAACAGTATCAAAAGCAGCACTGAGGTCCAACAGAACAAGCACAGAGATAAGTCCACTGTCCGAAGCCATAAGAAGATCATTTGTAACCTTCACTAATGCTGTTTCTGTACTATGATGAATTCTAAAACCTGACTGAAACTCTTCAAATAGACCATTCCTCTGCAGGTGATCAGTTAGCTGTTTTACAACTACCCTCTCAAGAATCTTTGAGAGAAAAGGAAGGTTGGAGATTGGCCTATAATTAGCTAAGATAGCTGGGTCAAGTGATGGCTTTTTAAGTAATGGTTTAATTACTGCCACCTTAAAGGCCTGTGGTACATAACCAACTAACAAAGATAGATTGATCATATTTAAGATTGAAGCATTAAATAATGGTAGGACTTCCTTGAGCAGCCTGGCAGGAATGGGGTCTAATAAACATGTTGATGGTTTGGATGAAGTAACTAATGAAAATAACTCAGACAGAACAATCGGAGAGAAAGAGTCTAACCAAATACCGGCATCACTGAAAGCAGCCAAAGATAACGATACATCTTTGGGATGGTTATGAGTAATTTTTTCTCTAATAGTCAAAATTTTGTTAGCAAAGAAAGTCATGAAGTCATTACTAGTTAAAGTTAATGGAATACTCAGCTCAATAGAGCTCTGACTCTTTGTCAGCCTGGCTACAGTGCTGAAAAGAAACCTGGGGTTGTTCTTATTTTCTTCAATTAGTGATGAGTAGAAAGATGTCCTAGCTTTACGGAGGGCTTTTTTATAGAGCAACAAACTCTTTTTCCAGGCTAAGTGAAGATCTTCTAAATTAGTGAGACGCCATTTCCTCTCCAACTTACGGGTTTCTGCTTTAAGCTACAAGTTTGTGAGTTATACCACGGAGTCAGACACTTCTGAGTTAAAGCTCTCTTTTTCAGAGGAGCTACAGCATCCAAAGTTGTCTTCAATGAGGATGTAAAACTATTGACGAGATACTCTAACTCCCTTACAGAGTTTAGGTAGCTACTCTGCTCTGTGTTGGTATATGACATTAGAGAACATAAAGAAGGAATCATATCCTTAAACCTAGTTACAGCGCTTTCTGAAAGACTTCTAGTGTAATGAAACTTATTCCCCACTGCAGGGTAGTCCATCAGGGTAAATGTAAATGTTATTAAAAAATGATCAGACAGAAGGGAGTTTTCAGGGAATACTGTTAAGTCTTCTATTTCCATACCATAAGTCAGAACAAGATCTAAAATATGATTAAAGTGGTGGGTGGACTCATTTACTTTTTGAGCAAAGCCGATAGAGTCTAATAATAGATTAAATGCAGTGTTGAGGCTGTCATTCTCAGCATCTGTGTGGATGTTAAAATCGCCCACTATAATTATCTTATCTGAGCTAAGCACTAAGTCAGACAAAAGGTCTGAAAATTCACAGAGAAACTCACAGTAACGACCAGGTGGACGATAGATAATAACAAATAAAACTGGTTTTTGGGACTTCCAATTTGGATGGACAAGACTAAGAGACAAGCTTTCAAATGAATTAAAGCTCTGTCTAGGTTTTTGATTAATTAATAAGCTGGAATGGAAGATTGCTGCTAATCCTCCGCCCCGGCCCGTGCTACGAGCATTCTGACAGTTAGTGTGACTCGGGGGTGTTGACTCATTTAAACTAACATATTCATCCTGCTGTAACCAGGTTTCTGTTAGGCAGAATAAATCAATACGTTGATCAATTATTATATCATTTACCAACAGGGACTTAGAAGAGAGAGACCTAATGTTTAATAGACCACATTTAACTGTTTTAGTCTGTGGTGCAATTGAAGGTGCTATATTATTTTTTCTTTTTGAATTTTTATGCTTAAATAGATTTTTGCTGGTTATTGGTGGTCTGGGAGCAGGCACCGTCTCTACGGGGATGGGGTAATGAGGGGATGGCAGGGGGAGAGAAGCTGCAGAGAGGTGTATAAGACCACAGCTCTGCCTCCTGGTCCCAACGCTAGACAGTCACAGTTTGGAGGATCCAAAAAAATTGGCCAGATTTCTAGAAATGAGAGCTGCTCCCTCTAAAGTGGGATGGATGCCGTCTCTCCTAACAAGACCAGGTTTTCCCCAGAAGCTTTGCCAATTATCAGTGAAGCCCACCTCATTTTTTGGACACCACTCAGACAGCCAGCAATTCAAGGAGAACATGCGGCTAAACATGCCACTCCCGGTCTGATTGGGGAGGGGCCCAGAGAAAACAACAGAGTCCGACATTGTTTTTGCAAAGTTACACACCGATTTAATGTTAATTTTAGTGACCTCCGATTGGCGTAACCGAGTGTCATTACTGCCGACGTGAATTACAATCTTACCAAATTTACGCTTAGCCTTAGCCAGCAGTTTCAAATTTCCTTCAATGTCGCCTGCTCTGGCCCCCGGAAGACAATTGACTATGGTTGCTGGTGTCGCTAACTTCACATTTCTCAAAACAGAGTCGCCAATAACCAGAGTTTGATCCTCGGCGAGTGTATCGTCGAGTGGGGAAAAACGGTTAGAGATGTGAACGGGTTGACGGTGTACACGGGGTTTCTGTTTAGGGCTACGCTTCCTCCTCACAGTCACCCAGTCAGCCTGCTTTCCCGACTGCACGGGATCTGCCAGGGGGGAACTAACGGCGGCTAAGCTACCTTGGTCCGCACCGACTACAGGGGCCTGGCTAGCTGTAGAATTTTCCACGGTGCGGAGCCGAGCCTCCAATTCGCCCAGCCTGGCCTCCAAAGCTACGAATAAGCTGCACTTATTACAAGTACCGTTACTGCTAAAGGAGGCCGAGGAATAACTAAACATTTCACACCCAGAGCAGAAAAGTACGGGAGAGACAGGAGAAGCTGCCATGCTAAATCGGCTAAGAGCTAGTAGCTGCGCTAAGCTAGCGGATTCCCAAAAACACACAAAGTGAATAATGTGTAAATAATTTAGAGGTGATTCAGCAGAAGGAGTGCCCCAATCAAGGCACCAAACAGGCCATGAAGCAGCACAGGCAACGCACGACAACAGCGAACGCACGACAACGGTGCTAAAATAAAATAAAAATAAAAAAAATAAAAAAATAAAAATGAAAGCGTTAGCAAGCTAATGAAAGTTAGCTGATAAAAGTGCTCCGTCGCGATGTTTCGACCGTTAGAGGTCTTCCTTAGGCGTTGGAGCACAGTAAAAAAGTTAAAAAAAGTAAAAAGGTAAAAAAGTAAAAAGTCTTGAAAAAGACTGTTAGTTCAAGTCCAAAGCAGCAGGTAGCAGTCTCTGTGTAAACAGTCCCAACAGAGAGCCAAAATTCTGATGCAATCTCACTCCGAAGACTTGAGAGTGACTTGTCAGTGACTTCATCCCACCTCTGGTTATGGACACCAATGGCTTAAATCCCTTTGTTGGTGACGAAAGATTTCTTGATCTTCAGTTTATGGAAGACACTGTAATATCAATGGTTGCCCCAAGGAACCACTGGTTCTGCATCATCTCTCAAAAGTAGCCATCTATTTGCCAGAGCCAGGTGGCAACTAACGTACTCACACTACTGTTTCTTTAGCCTTTTCCATTCACTATGGCTGTCATAACAAAGGCGCCTGAATGCTAAAATATGCTCTTTGAAATATCCCTCATGCTCATAGTGTCATAACTGTCAACCCTTCCAATGAAAGCACTATGTCTCATGTGGGTCTAATGAAGAAATCTCTCCTTTGGCAGAGAGTCATTAAATTAGTACCCACAGATTCTCTGGATTCTTGAAGGAAGGTGTAGAATAGTTAGCTGAGTGGATAATCAGCTGGCCTGTCAGCATGTACACATGGGTTGGAATCCCACTCATGCTACCTGTCTGTGTCCTTTGATGAGACAATTAATCTACATTGTCTCAGTGGAACTAGCCTGTGTTAGACTGGCATCCTGTAAAGGAGGAGTTGTAAACTCTCCTCCACTTAATGCTGAGGCATCTGGACATCAGCACCAACAGTAGGGAGGGGTGTTATTTCAAAAAATTTGGAAATCTATAAATGTTTGCATGGAATATGGAAATATACATGGAATAAACCATAGCAGGATAAATTTTGGGTCATTTGGTTCCAAAAACCCATATGGACAGAGTGTTTGAGTGTACATATGTACTGAAATTAGGTTTTTTGTCATTACTCTTAAAAAACAAAAAACAAAACAAAACAAAAAAACACCACGTAGGCTTATTGTTACTATAGAAGTTGAATATAAATTTTGGGTCAAGCAACATTTGGAGCCAAATTTCAAGTCTCTAGGTGCAGCAGTTCTCAAGATATGACATTTCCGTCGATATTTTTGGCGATTTTTTGAACCCGATATCTTCACTGGCTCCGTCCATATGGGTTTTTGGAACCAAATGACCCAAAATTTATCCTGCTATGGTTTATTCCGTGTATATGTCCATATTCCATGCAAAAATTTATAGATTTCCAAATTTTTTGAAATAACACCCCTCCCTACCAGCAGCCCCCAGGTCCTACACAAGGACTTGCTACTTCTTCTTTAGGACTCACAGCTACACAGTAAGACAAGCAGCACCTGGGGCCTCATTTTTAAAACATTGCTTCAGATTCATACTAAAAGTATATGTAGTCTGGCAAAATGGACACTGCACAGGGCACAAGAATTGTCTTTTAGGGTTCTTTAATTCTGAACAAATTAAATTAGTGGTTTGGGTTACAATTTTTACAAAGTGAACATACAAAATCTTTAAAATGAATAAAACCAGGAAAATGTCACTAAAATTTAGAGTTCCACCATTATTTACCCTGTAACACCAAGCCCTTATCCCTGACACAAAACTGTGTCCTTTGTGGAAATTTCTGGTGCAGCCTCGGTGCACTCACAAAATGCCCATGTAATCCAATTTTGCAGAAACAGCCACAAACTGTCACATTCCCAAAAATATACAGCTACATAAAACAAAATGTCTGTGCAATAAAACAGAAAAAAGAAAACACAAACCAAATGGAGGAAAAGAATGTAACTAAAAATTAGGGAGAAAAATAACTGTAGTGGCTCTCTCTCCTTTAAAACAGAGCAGACAACCTAAGGTTCTACAAAACTTTACATGTTGCAGTAGAGTAAACGTCCTACCAATAACGATGGCCCCCAAACATGGACTATTTGATGGGCGTAGGCTCGCACCTTGCCGTTGCCAACAGTCTTCCGTATTTCCCAGGACCATCCACCCACTACTGTCATCTTGGAACACAGAATAGCGAAATGTGCACACAGTGAACCCTCTCAAATGCATCAGACTCTATATTTCCTGGAACCAACACGATGATGATCGATTTACCTCAAAACCCCTGGGACATCGCTCTCAAACAAACGCTGTATGTTGCAACCAGGAAGACAAGAGGACATCCCAGATCTCATGGTCCTCTTTTACAGAGCCTCAAAATCTTGCATGATCCAATAGAGTATCAACAAAATGCCCTCTGGTGGTGTTAAATGTGAATTCTAATCCAATTACATTTTTCCCGCAAATCTGATTGGTTAATCGTGTGAGATATTTTATTTCCATAAAATATTGCACGCACGGTGGCAAAATATTCAAGCTGTTTCACATTTGATGTGTTACTCCACCCTCTGACCGCATTGCTACACTGGTGTCAACAATGATGCTGTCACCTCCGACCGACAGAAACTAGTACAGTGACGACGATCCCAAAATGCGTGGATTTAATGGATTTAACTGGATTGATTTAATGGATTTACCATGGATTGAGCTCAGTGCAGCTGACAAGATGGAGAAAACTGTGGGTCTGCTCACAGAACTTCCAGTTTGGCATGAAGACGCTGTTGCGACGGTAAGCTTTGAGGGGCCAACCACACCCTTTCACAAAGATCCACCGACCGAATTACTTACAGAAAAGTAAACCATACAAACGACGGAATTGGATTAAAATGGGAATAACCTTGTTGTGTCTAATGATTTGCAGACCCAAACTGAGCAAAATTCAATTTGCGACCGTAAAAATCCACAAATCATCAGACACAACAGGGATATTCCCTAACTTTATTATGTCTTTCATCTAATTATATATGAAAAAAGGGCAAACATGGGGTACAAAAACAAAAATCACACTTATAAATCTGTTCATATGCATACGTGCAAGCAAAATCATCTTTAAAAATCACACATTATTTTGAATTGTGGTCACATGGATCTGTTTCATAACTCGCCCTCTACACAGTTCACCACACATCAGACAGCCAAAACTAATATTTTGAATTGTGGTCACATGGATCTGTTTCATAACTCGCCCTCTACACAGTTCACCACACATCAGACAGCCAAAACTAATGACACAAAAAGAAACTTTTCTGAAACAGAATTTGAGGCGGTTGCTCTTTCGATGGGCAGGACTTGTAGTAGTACAGCAGATAACTATAAGAATCGTTCAAATCAGGTTACAATCACCAAAATTTGACTGTATAGCTTTTGGTACGTATGGGGTCAATTGAAGAACTGCATAGGGGTCAAAAAAATGTTCCAATCATATTACAAGCTATACCACATTATGTGTCTGATCACAAAGATTCCAAAAAGGTATAGTTTGGACTATCTATAACTGAATGTTCTGGAGTTATGGGGTAAAAACAGCAAGAATGGTGACAAAGGTCAGTTTCAGTTTGTACAGGGGTTAAAAGTTAAAGCTGCTCCAGTTTTGGTAAAACGTGGTGCAAATTATTGGTTGAACTAATAGGATTAAGAAATGGAATAGTTCTGACTGTGCTGAATGTTTGGTCTCCAAAGTAAAGGTCTAACAGTGTCGACGTCCATTGGATTCTATGACATGTGACATATGTTACCCCGTAACATGATAACTAAGCATGACGCATGGTGCAAACTATTCCTTTTTAAAATCCTACTAACTCAACCAATAATTTGCATAATTTTTTACCATAATTGGAGCAACTTTAACTTTTGACCCCTGAAAGTGACCTTTGTCCCCATGCTTGCTGTTTTGACCCCATAACTCCAGAACATTCAGTCACAGATAGTCCAAACTATACCTTTTTGGAATCTTTGTGATCAGACACATAATGTGGTATAGCTTTCAATATGATTGGAACATTTTATTTTTGACCCCTATGCAGTTCTTCAATTGACCCCTACTTGGCCCCCTATTGAAAATTCAAAAGGCTAACGTTATTTTTCTAAAATATGTACCAAAAGGTATACACAGTCAAACTTTGGTGCTAGTAACCGGATTGTTATCTGCTGCACTATAGAGCCTGGAGAAAAAAAAATCACCTGTTCACATTTTGTTTTTTTTTGTTGTTGTTTTTTTTATGACAGTATGCATTGTTTGTTGTGCAATAAAAAGTAAAAAAAATGTTTTCAGGCTGGCATAACTTTTTCTTTAGCATTTACGAGGGTTTTAGTGGCAGTTTGACTCTTGAACAGTGACTTTGTATTCTGAATGAGCCTGATAAAGTGGCAGGCAGGCAGACAGAGTGTGTCACAGACCAATATGACATTCAACAATGAATATGAGGGGTGGTACTACAGTTTCACTAAGAGCTCGAATGAAGTCTCTGACATCGACATTCCGTTGTTGATCAGTTAATAGAAACATGATGAAAAACAGAGTTCAATGCGCATGCGCATTTATCTACCTAGGAGTTTTAACCCTCAGGGGTTCCGGGGTTGGTCTTGACAAGTCCAGATCAATAGTGCTTTATGTGTAACCACATCGTGCAGCTGGTGTGAAGAAAAAATAAATAACAAATAAAAAATATAAGCAGCAACAGTTCCCTGCATGCGGAAACACAGCAGCTTTGCCCCAGCAGCAGCACGATGTGGTTACACAAAACCAAACCAGACAGTGATGGACTGGCAGAGGGCAGACTGGATTATTGCCGAGTAGAAGTTCACCAGCAGCTCTTGTGGCAGGTTTATCTTCTTGATCTGCCTCAGGAAGGATATCCTCTGCTGAACCTTCTTCACCATTATATCTATATTCACTGTCCATTTGAGGTCCTGGGTGGTCGTGGTGTCCAGAAACCTAAATTTGCCCAACGTAGACACAGTGCTGTTGTTGATGGGGATGAGGGGCAAAGGTGTGGGGCTCTGCCTGAAGTCCACGGCTATTGCCACAGTTTTTAGAACATTAAGCTTCAGATTGTTCAGACCACACCAGAGGACCAGCTGTTTCACCTCCTGCCTCTACGCAAACTCGTCACCGTCTCGGATGAGGCTGATGGCCGGTGTGTTATCTGCAAACTTGAGGAGTTTGATAGATGGATCACTCAAGGTGCAGTTATTTGTATAAAGGGAGAATAGCAGTGGGGAGAGCACACATCCTTGGTGGGCACCGATGAGGAGGGTCCAATTGCTGGATGGTATTTCCCCAGCCTCACCTACTGCCTGCTGTCTGTCAGAAGGTTTGTGATCTACTCACAGGTGGGACAGTTTTGACTTGAGAACTTCCGGGAGAAAGGTATTAAATAGCAAGCTGACGTCCACACACAGGATCCTCGCATATGTCCCTGCAGTGTCAAGATGTCACAAATTGTAGTACAGCCTCACATTGACCGCATCATCAACTGACCTGTTTGTCTGGTATGCAAACTGCACCATTAGGGGTCCTGTGATGGACTTCAGGTGGTTTAACAAGTCTTTCAAAGGATTTCATTACCACAGATGTCAGGGTGATGGGCCTGTAGTCATTTAATGCTTTTTGGGAACTGGGATGATGGTGGAGCTTTGAGGCAGTCTGGGATCATGCGTAGTTCCAGTGATCTGTTGAAGATGAGTGTGTATATGAGGGCCAGCTGCTCAGCGCAGGCCTTCAGACAGGAGGGAGACACATGGTCTGGACTCAGAATCTTCCTGGTCTTTTGTCTCCTGAGGGTGAGGGGGAGTGGTGGTTAAAACAATGGGTGATATCAGGGCAGATGATGGGTATAGAGATGAAGTGGTATAGAGAACTTTCTTTTTTTAAAGAAAACTTGAAAATTCAGCTACAGTTTGCCAGAAGGCACATCAGAGATGCATGCCTGGATCTGATCTGTCTCATTGAAAGAAAATTCTTCTCTACTCCACTCCGCTATGAAACTATGAGCGGTGATGCAAATGCAAAATGCGTACTTTGCACATCTTCCCCTTCTCTTCCGCTTCTTGAACGCTGCAGAGTAAAAACATTTGCGCTGAGACATTTTACGTAATTGTGTAGCAGCTACTGCATGCAGGAAGTCAACATTCATTTTGAGTCTATGCTGCTTCTTGCACGCAGAACGCATGTACATACGTTCCGTAAGGCCGTACTGTGTACAGCATGCATGCACGTGTACACAAACAATCATCAGTAATTGCTCCCCTTCATGAAAATTTCATGCCCCTGGGGCATTTCAACCCAGTCTCAGGGCAAGTCGTGATTCAGCAGCACAAAATATACACTCAACAAAAATATAAACGCAACACTTTTGGTTTTGCTCCCATTTTGTATGAGATGAACTCAAAGATCTAAAACTTTTTCCACATACACAATATAACCATTTCCCTCAAATATTGTTCACAAACCAGTCTAAATCTGTGATAGTGAGCACTTCTCCTTTGCTGAGATAATGCATCCCACCTCACAGGTGTGCCATACCAAGATGCTGATTAGACACCATGATTAGTGCACAGGTGTGCCTTAGACTGCCCACAATAAAAGGCCACTCTGAAAGGTGCAGTTTTATCACACAGCACAATGCCACAGATGTCACAAGATTTGAGGGAGCGTGCAATTGGCATGCTGACAGCAGGAATGTCAACCAGAGCTGTTGCTCGTGTATTGAATGTTCATTTCTCTACCATAAGCCGTCTCCAAAGGCGTTTCAGAGAATTTGGCAGTACATCCAACCAGCCTCACAACCGCAGACCACGTGTAACCACACCAGCCCAGGACCTCCACATCCAGCATGTTCACCTCCAAGATCGTCTGAGACCAGCCACTCGGACAGCTGCTGAAACAGTCGGTTTGCATAACCAAAGAATTTCTGCACAAACTGTCAGAAACCATCTCAGGGAAGCTCATCTGCATGCTCGTCGTCCTCATCGGGGTCTCGTCCTGACTCCAGTTCGTCCTCGTAACCGACATGAGTGGGCAAATGCTCACATTCGCTGGCGTTTGGCACGTTGGAGAGGTGTTCTCTTCACGGATAAATCCCGGTTCACACTGTCCAGGGCAGATGGTAGACAGCATGTGTGGCGTCGTGTGGGTGAGCGGTTTTCTGATGTCAATGTTGTGGATCGAGTGGCCCATGGTGGCGGTGGGGTTATGGTATGGGCAGGCGTCTGTTATGGACAAAGACCACAGGTGCATTTTATTGATGGCATTTTGAATGCACAGAGATACCGTGACAAGATCCTGAGGCCCATTGTTGTGCCATACATCCAAGAACATCCCTCATGTTGCAGCAGGATAATGCACAGCCCCATGTTGCAAGGATCTGTACACAATTCTTGGAAGCTGAAAATGTCCCAGTTCTTGCATGGCTGGCATACTCACCGGACATGTCACCCATTGAGCATGTTTGGGATGCTCTGGACCGGTGTATACGACCGCGCGTACCAGTTCCTGCCAATATCCAGCAACTTCGCACAGCCATTGAAGAGGAGTGGACCAACATTACACAGGCCACATTTGACAACCTGATCAACTCTTTGCGAAGGAGATGTGTTGCACTGCTAGAGGCAAATGGTGGTCACACCAGATACTGACTGGTATCCCCCCCCAACAAAACAAAACTGCACCTTTCAGAGTGGCCTTTTATTGTGGACAGTCTAAGGCACACCTGTGCATTAATCATGGTGTCTGATCAGCATCTTGGTATGGCACACCTGTGAGGTGGGATGGATTATCTCAGCAAAGGAGAAGTGCTCACTATCACAGATTTAGACTGGGTTGTTAACAATATTTGAGGGAAATGGTGATATTGTGTATGTGGAAAAAGTTTTAGATCTTTGAGTTCATCTCATACAAAATGGGAGCAAAACCAAAAGTGTTGCGTTTATATTTTTGTTGAGTGTACATTAATCTATTGTGATATTGTGACGAAAAGCGCCTATTTTTCGTCACGGCAGCAGGTGGGGGGAAAGAGTAGGATTAGGAATAGTGAGTTAAAAAAAAACCCCGTCACGAAAATTTGACTCATTTCGTCACGGGAGCATGAAAAAAAGTGTGAGACTGTGCTGGGCATTTATTAGAGTAAGTTAAGAAAAAAGTAAAAAGCCAGGACAGAAAGCAGTCAAACAAATTCAGGAAAAGATGCGCACACTATGACACAAACAACCAAATAATTCATTGAATGGGTTCTTGTTGTTCTTCCTCCTCTTGACTTCACATAATCTGTCTTCTAAAGCCCGAATAAGTTAATCACCCCCTCTAATTATAACATACGGCAAAGAAGCAGTTTCATTTTCTCATAACCAAAGAATACACACAGCAGTGTGTATCTCTTCCAGCGTGTTTGTTGACGTGAAGGTTATTTCGAGCCAGCAGTGAGATCCATACTCAGTGTACACACTAGACCCGCTGACAGTATCTTCATTCTAATCACAGTCTTAATTAGTCTTCTAGCAATGTACTAACATATATTCCTCCTAATTAACTCCAGTGGCACACATAAAGCACAGAGGCAGAAAGACTTTTCTTAAAGAAAATAACTAAGGAAAGCAGAACAACAAAAGTAAAGGTTATTGTGCTTTAACAGATAAGCAGCTGAACGCCACTGGTGCACAAGATGACCGTCAAAACTGGCCACATGTGATGTCTGGGTCTGATATTCTGTACTCTGAGAAAATGGACTAAATGAAATGCTTTCTATTATTACAGTAAACAGATAAAACCAGGATTAGTCTGCACTGTCCTCCCAGTGGTCCCATTACGATTTCTGTCTTCCAAGTTGTGTGGAAGTAATTTGTGTGCTGATATGAGTCTTGTATGGTTAAGTGTTCTTTTTAACTGAAGAGGGTTGCCACGATGAAGTTTTCCCCACTGATTTCTTGGCTCATCATCTGAAGCAGCATGAGGATTATGCTTTCGCTCTATTTGTGTTGAAAGAAAATGACATTTTCTCTGAGTAAAACAATTTACGGACAATAATTTGAAGTAATATGCAGATATAGAAGTTTACCCTGGTGCACCATAAAATTATTCTTGTACCAAACAGATACTTTGTTGCAAACAAAAAGTTGCTGGATTGCTCATAGAGTCTGCTTTATATTTGACATTTCATTGAATAATGATGATGTGTCATGATTTGGGTCTCTGGGGTGGTATTGTTTGTTGTTTTTCCTCTCGTTTGTGGTAGTTTGGTATTTTTGCAATGGGGTTTTGTAGAGGGATTTCTCTTGTCTGGCGGTGAGTGTTTGGTGTCTGGAGTTTCTCTCTGGTTCTCCCTTCCTGCTTGCCACGCCACCTTTCTGGTTCCTTCCTCACACACCTGTGGTGTATTTCCTCCTGATCACATCCTCTATATTAGCCATGCCTCTATCTTTTCTCACTTGCGAGATTGTTATGCCATGTGCCACTTTCAAGCATTTGTCCTCAGAGTTTTTCACAGTCTTGTTTTTTTCTTTACCATGTCTCAACCTGCCTGCCTGTTTTTGGATCCTGTCTCTGACTAATGCTTCGGTTACTGTTGATATTTTTGGACTGTCTTTTTGTGTACCGACCCACGCAAGCCCTGACATTAAACTCTGTTAAGCTGAGACCTGAATCCTGCATTTGTGTCCAACCTCTTGGTGCTGAATGGCTTGTCATGATCAATTATTGTCTATTTTACCAATAGCTTCAATTTTTTGTCTAAAAAACTAAATCCACAAAAAAGTTATTATACAATATTCGTGATATTTATACAATCTTTCCCACTTTATTTTTCATTTTGTTCCCCATTACATTTTCTGAAACTCATTCAAGTCCAGGTTGCAGTGGCAGAACACCAAGACACTTGTCCCATACTTTGGGACAAGCTGACAAGCTGAAGCTTTGAACTGGACCAGATACTGGTCTCTCCTAGCCTGTGATTCGTTGGCAGCCAAGACTCTGACGTCAGCCTCACTTTGGTGTTCTGCGAGCGCTGCTCTCCTCTTGGTCGTTTTGGAGTGGGAAATCTCACTCCAAGATGGAGGCCAGTATCTGGCCCGAATAACCTTAGCTGGCTCGTTTCATTGAGAACAACCAGTGGCTACAGTTGAAGTCCTCAATCAATCAATCAACATTTATTTCTATAGCCCTTTACAGTGGACGGTGTCCAAAGTGCTTTACAGAAAAATCAAGAACAAAAAGTTGCAAAAAAAAACACAAATTACAATAGAATTAAAGAGGCACATAAAAACAAAACATTTCACGTGCCACAAGGTATTAAAAGCCAGTTTACATAAATAAGTCTTCATCTTTGATTTAAAAGTGTCAGGGCTCTTGGTGGGCTGACACTGGAAGCAAATGGAGACCAAGTGCAATCTCATAGGACATGGCTGGTTGAGGAGAATAAGAGACTTTATCTGAAAAACAGGCAGTGGATTTGGTACACAGGAAGTCAGACATGCAGGCGGAGGTATCAGACATGGAGCAGGCTGGGACGTGGTCCATAAATGAGGCAGAGTTCATTCACATGGTGTCGAGGGATCAAACAGGTAAAACAAAGGCAGAGTCAAAAACAAGCAGAGTTCAGGGTGTGGAGGTCGGAGTACAAAAGAAAGGTCAAAAACTACAGAGCAAACGACGTGAACGAAATGCGAGGAAGTGAAGTCAACAATTGGGCAATGAGCTGTGGAACTGTGAGGGCTTAAATAAGGAGCAAACTATCAAGGCGATGTGAGGCAGGTCCTGGGAAGGTTCTGGAAAAGGGGTGTGGTTTTAGTGAGACAAAGAAGCAGATAAGTAAGTATAAGTAAGTAAAGCAAGATAATGTAAAGTGACAGGAAAACTAAACTGTGAATAATGTGATGTGTTCAGACAAACAATCATATGCGTGAGCAAAACAAAGGGGGGCCAAACTAAGAAATACTGTGACTGGTCTAAAGAGGTGAAAAAACAGACACTAATATTAAACCAAACTCGGACGGAACTGACGTACTGACTGAGACATAAAACTATCACTTCCTGTTCCGGAACACAGCGGTGTTTTTCTGTATCTGTTAGCTGTTTAATCTGCGCAGTTAGATTGATCTAGTTATCTAGATTACGATTTGTTTCCCAGTGTAATCTTTACGTGCCTTAACTAAAGCACTCCTTCTGCTGAATCACCTCTAAATTATTTACACATTATTCACTTTGCGTGTTTTTAGGAATCCGCTAGCTTAGCGTAGCGACTAGCTCTTAGCCGATTTAGCATGGCGGCTTCTCCTGTCTCTCCCGCACTTTTCTGCTCTGGGGTGTGAAATGTTTAGTTATTCCTCGGCCTCCTTTAGCAGTAACGGTACTTGTAATAAGTGTAGCTTATTCGTAGCTTTGGAGGCCAGGCTGGGCGAATTGGAGACTCGGCTCCGCACCGTGGAAAAATTCTACAGCTAGCCAGGCCCCTGTAGTCGGTGCGGACCAAGGTAGCTTAGGCCGCCGTTAGTTTCCCTCTGGCAGATCCCGAGCAGCCGGGAAAGCAGGCTGACTGGGTGACTGTGAGGATGAAGCGTAGCCCTAAACAGAAGCTCCGTGTACACCGCCAACCCGTTCACATCTCTAACCGTTTTTCCCCACTCGACGACACACCCGCCAAGGATCAAACTCTGGTTATTGGCGACTCGTTTTGCGAAATGTGAAGTTAGCGACACCAGCAACCATAGTCATTGTACTTCCCGGGGGCCAGAGCAGGCGACATTGAAGTAAATTTGAACTGCTGGCTAAGGCTAAGCGTAAATTTGGTAGATTGTAATTCACGTCGGCAGTAAGTGACACCCGGTACGCCAATCGGAGGTCACTAAAATTAACATAAATCGTATGTGTAACTTTGCAAGAACAATGTCGGACTCTGTTGTTTTCTCTGGGCCCCTCCCCAATCAGACCGGAGTGACATGTTTAGCCGCATGTTCTTCCTTGAATTGCTGGCTGTCTGAGTGGTGTCCAAAAAATGAGGTGGGCTTCATAGATAATTGTGCAAGCTTCTGGGGAAACCTGGTCTTGTTAGGAGAGACGGCATCCATCCCACTTTGGATGGAGCAGCTCTCATTTCTAGAAATCTGGCCAATTTTCTTAATCTCCAAACCGTGACTAATCCAGGGTTGGGACCAGGAAGCAGAGTTTGTAGTCTTACACACCTCTCTGCAGCTTCTCTCCCCCTGCCATCCCCTCATTAACCCCATCCCCGTAGAGACGGTGCCTGCTCCCAGACTACCAATAACCAGCAAAATCTATTTAAGCATAAAAATTCAAAAAGAAAAATATAGCACCTTCAACTGCACCACAGACTAAAACAGTTAAATGTGGTCTATTAAACATTAGGTCTCTCTCTTCTAAGTCCCTGTTGGTAAATGATATAATAATTGATCAACATATTGATTTATTCTGCCTTACAGAAACCTGGTTACAGCAGGATGAATATGTTAGTTTAAATGAGTCAACACCCCCGAGTCACACTAACTGTCAGAATGCTCGTAGCACGGGCCGGGGCGGAGGATTAGCAGCAATCTTCCATTCCAGCTTATTAATTAATCAAAAACCCAGACAGAGCTTTAATTCATTTGAAAGCTTGACTCTTAGTCTTGTCCATCCAAATTGGAAGTCCCAAAAACCAGTTTTATTTGTTATTATCTATCGTCCACCTGGTCATTACTGTGAGTTTCTCTGTGAATTTTCAGACCTTTTGTCTGACTTAGTGCTTAGCTCAGATAAGATAATTATAGTGGGCGATTTTAACATCCACACAGATGCTGAGAATGACAGCCTCAACACTGCATTTAATCTATTATTAGACTCTATTGGCTTTGCTCAAAAAGTAAATGAGTCCACCCACCACTTTAATCATATCTTAGATCTTGTTCTGACTTATGGTATGGAAATAGAAGACTTAACAGTATTCCCTGAAAACTCCCTTCTGTCTGATCATTTCTTAATAACATTTACATTTACTCTGATGGCCTACCCAGCAGTGGGGAATAAGTTTCATTACACTAGAGGTCTTTCAGAAAGCACTGTAACTAGGTTTAAGGATATGATTCCTTCTTTATGTTCTCTAATGCCATATACCAACACAGTGCAGAGTAGCTACCTAAACTAGAAAAAAAAGTCTGTTGCTCTATAAAAAAAGCCCTCCGTAAAGCTAGGACATCTTTCTACTCATCACTAATTGAAGAAAATAAGAACAACCCCAGGTTTCTTTTCAGCACTGTAGCCAGGCTGACAAAGAGTCAGAGCTCTATTGAGCTGAGTATTCCATTAACTTTAACTAGTAATGACTTCATGACTTTCTTTGCTAACAAAATTTTAACTATTAGAGAAAAAATTACTCATAACCATCCCAAAGACGTATCGTTATCTTTGGCTGCTTTCAGTGATGCCGGTATTTGGTTAGACTCTTTCTCTCCGATTGTTCTGTCTGAGTTATTTTCATTAGTTACTTCATCCAAACCATCAACATGTTTATTAGACCCCATTCCTACCAGGCTGCTCAAGGAAGCCCTACCATTATTTAATGCTTCGATCTTAAATATGATCAATCTATCTTTGTTAGTTGGCTATGTACCACAGGCTTTTAAGGTGGCAGTAATTAAACCATTACTTAAAAAGCCATCACTTGACCCAGCTATCTTAGCTAATTATAGGCCAATCTCCAACCTTCCTTTTCTCTCAAAAATTCTTGAAAGGGTAGTTGTAAAACAGCTAACTGATCATCTGCAGAGGAATGGTCTATTTGAAGAGTTTCAGTCAGGTTTTAGAATTCATCATAGTACAGAAACAGCATTAGTGAAGGTTACAAATGATCTTCTTATGGCCTCGGACAGTGGACTCATCTCTGTGCTTGTTCTGTTAGACTTCAGTGCTGCTTTTGATACTGTTGACCATAAAATTTTATTACAGAGATTAGAGCATGCCATAGGTATTAAAGGCACTGCGCTGCGGTGGTTTGAATCATATTTGTCTAATAGATTACAATTTGTTCATGTAAATGGGGAATCTTCTTCACAGACTAAAGTTAATTATGGAGTTCCACAAGGTTCTGTGCTAGGACCAATTTTATTCACTTTATACATGCTTCCCTTAGGCAGTATTATTAGACGGTATTGCTTAAATTTTCATTGTTACGCAGATGATACCCAGCTTTATCTATCCATGAAGCCAGAGGACACACACCAATTAGCTAAACTGCAGGATTGTCTTACAGACATAAAGACATGGATGACCTCTAATTCCCTGCTTTTAAACTCAGATAAAACTGAAGTTATTGTACTTGGCCCCACAAATCTTAGAAACATGGTGTCTAACCAGATCCTTACTCTGGATGGCATTACCCTGATCTCTAGTAATACTGTGAGAAATCTTGGAGTCATTTTTGATCAGGATATGTCATTCAAAGCGCATATTAAACAAATATGTAGGACTGCTTTTTTGCATTTACGCAATATCTCTAAAATCAGAAAGGTCTTGTCTCAGAGTGATGCTGAAAAACTAATTCATGCATTTGTTTCCTCTAGGCTGGACTATTGTAATTCATTATTATCAGGTTGTCCTAAAAGTTCCCTAAAAAGCCTTCAGTTAATTCAAAATGCTGCAGCTAGAGTACTGACGGGGACTAAAAGGAGAGAGCATATCTCACCCATATTGGCCTCTCTTCATTGGCTTCCTGTTAATTCTAGAATAGAATTTAAAATTCTTCTTCTTACTTATAAGGTTTTGAATAATCAGGTCCCATCTTATCTTAGGGACCTCGTAGTACCATATCACCCCAATAGAGCGCTTCGCTCTCAGACTGCAGGCTTACTTGTAGTTCCTAGGGTTTGTAAGAGTAGAATGGGAGGCAGAGCCTTCAGCTTTCAGGCTCCTCTCCTGTGGAACCAGCTCCCAATTCAGATCAGGGAGACAGACACCCTCTCTACTTTTAAGATTAGGCTTAAAACTTTCCTTTTTGCTAAAGCTTATAGTTAGGGCTGGATCAGGTGACCCTGAACCATCCCTTAGTTATGCTGCTATAGACGTAGACTGCTGGGGGGTTCCCATGATGCACTGTTTCTTTCTCTTTTTGCTCTGTATGCACCACTCTGCATTTAATCATTAGTGATCGATCTCTGCTCCCCTCCACAGCATGTCTTTTTCCTGGTTCTCTCCCTCAGCCCCAACCAGTCCCAGCAGAAGACTGCCCCTCCCTGAGCCTGGTTCTGCTGGAGGTTTCTTCCTGTTAAAAGGGAGTTTTTCCTTCCCACTGTAGCCAAGTGCTTGCTCACAGGGGGTCGTTTTGACCGTTGGGGGTTTACATAATTATTGTATGGCCTTGCCCTTACAATATAAAGCGCCTTGGGGCAAACTGTTTGTTGTGTATTTGGCGCTATATAAAAAAAAAATTGATTGATTGATTGATTGATAAAAATTGAAGTACAATAAATGATGATGACAAAACAGATGACTGGTATAACAAGAATAAATAAACTCGGTGACTACAAAATAATGCAATAAATAAAACAGATAACTGATAAACAGAAAATGTAATAATACAAATAGAACATAATCAGATAAGCAACACTGAAGATAAATAATAACAAAGACCTGTGACCAAAGCATAATACAAGAACTAAACTAAGACTAAAGTAACTTAAAGGGTCCCTGCCACGCTATGACGTTTTTACATATTCTTGAAGAATAAAAAAGCTTTTTCCACATGTTGTCTTTGTTTTTTACCATAAAATTACACTGAACAAGAATTTAGACGTGTCGTTACCCATTTGAGAATTTGAATTTCCCGCCTCTGAGTTGACCTACTTTTTCGCTGCGACAGATGTGACATCATTCGAGTAGATGTGTCGCAGCACTGCTCTGTTTACCAACACGGCAGACATGGACAGCGAAGGCATAGTGCACGATTATAGTGAAGATTTAAGTGATATATCAATTGTTTTTGAAGATGATGAGGAAGTTTCTGATGAAGATATTAACGGCGTAAATAATGAGCGGCTCCAAACCGTGTATGCTCCAGCCGAACGCAACAGAAAGAGGATGAAGCGCAGCTGTCAGCTGACAACAACAACAGTGCTGTGGAGGATGACACAGAATGGTTTGTTCACTCACCACTTTCTTATAAATGATCATTTATTCCTGGCACGGTGTGTTTGTGTATGAAAAAATTATTTCAGCAGCACAGCATGCTTAAATTCAGGAGTTTGTTCTAAAATCACTGAAAATAAATTTCTGTACATTCTGTATATATTTAATCATTATAAGTCAGTTCTTGTGATTGCTAATTCTTCACTTTTTATTCAAAGCAAATGATTGCAAATCTTTATCTGAAAAGCTGTAGACCCAAATGGGATGGGGGAAAAGATTTCTAAGTAAAAGAAAATTTTACTTCTATATCTGTTGTCAAATTTTATCAGGCATAATATTGTAGAAAAAATGTTTATGCTAAATGGAGACTTACCTGTCTAAAATACATATACAGAACATCTGTAATCATAAATTGTATCACATCTAATCTACTTTGAATGAACAGACATCTGAACAAAACACAGGCTGTTCAGTTTACATGAATATTTTTGGAAAACACAAAAATGTCAATGTTCTGTTTTTGTTCATACGTCTCATGTGAACACAGTCAGCTGATGCCACTCGTGATCGAGTCTCGCTTTTGCAGGGAAGTTTCTGCAGTCTTGGCGGAGATGCTACGTGGTGGTGAAAATCCTCAATGTGTCACACAGCTGGCTAGTTTCTCGATTGTGTGTTTGGATGCAGATGCCCTCAGAGTGGCACACTATGCCTACATGATGCTCCACAGTATGAGTCAGCACATGAAATAGAAAGTTAATTTACATGGTTATATAAAAAAGTAAAAAATATTCAAATACAAAAAGAATGAACTGTTGTTTTGAACATCAATCTATGCTATTTTTTTTGTTGCAGAAAGTATCATATCGCATATCGGCAATTTGTGCGGTTGTGCTGGGGACACTTGGGAAGGCACAGAAGGGTGCCACTACCAGCTTGTGTTGTATTCAAAATAAGGAGTACTTTTCCATCTGTTATGAATCGGACGCAGTCGGAGAACCGACCAGCGTTTGACATTAGGACCCAGCATAAAGGAAACAGAGCATGGTTCAAAGGATAACAGAATTTAATAACATAAAAGTGAGTGCTTAATCAATACAAATAGTCGCGGTCTGGCGCGGTGGAAAACGGTGGCGCTCCCAGCAGGCACAAACGGTCCGGAGCCAGAACAGTTCAGACCCAAGGACCCCGCCGACACCCCCCAGGTGGCCGCGACCAACCGGTCTGTGAAAGAAGAAACCTAATGTGAGTCCACCACTCCACACACAGAGAGACCACTCAAAGGTTACATAATCAGCAAACACTTCCTGGCTTAATCACCAATCAGCTTCCCACCCTGCAGGCATGGAACACCCAGTTCAATTCGCCACTGCAGTGGAGCTGATTAAACAACTACATAACAGCTCAATGTAATAAGGTGTGAGGGACACCAGATCTACTGACTGTACTCATGTTAGTCACAAAAACCTAAAGTACCTCAGGAAGGTTGCTGACGAGCGTGAGACCTCACCCCCTCCTTTTTCACAGACCTGGCATCAAACCTGGTACGGTCTCTGCGTCCATGATGATGAGATGGTTCTCTAAACGTCGATCTCACCCGTCTGGCCACAAGGTCGAGTCTCTGGCAAATACACACTGTGTACTCCAGACTTAAATGCAACCATGCCCCAATCCATACAGATGCACCACAGCTGTGAGTCCTGACGAGCTGCACATGACAAGCCTCAGGTGATCAGGGTGAGGTCCTGATAACTCAGCCACACATCAGCCACTCAGTCCTGAATGCGTGCCACCTGGAAGGAAAGACAGAAAACAGACAAAAGCCAGCGAGGCACCTCAGCCACACAACACCATCACCATCATCCGACTACACTGGCTTCCAGGTTCCTCCTCTGGAGTGAGGGGTTGGGCTCATCGGTGGTACCTGTCCGCTTGGCAGCATCAGCCTCAGCTTTGTCCGTTCACATTGGCTGCTCAGTGGAGGAGGATCATTGTTGGGGATTTCTGGTCAGTTTGGTGTTTTGCAGATCTGAAGAACCTCTTTTGCTAAGTCACTCATATAGACTGAAATGTTTTTTAACAAATTATAAAACCCTTCTCATTTGAATGAAACAATGTGAAACTTATGTGAAATTGTATTTTTATTCATTTTATCATGCTATATAAAAATATACAAATAACAATCTGTTATGTTTTTTTTTCCACATATCACATGTTGGATATGTGGCTAACTTTCTCACTGTGAATCCTCCTCTTTTCCACTAAGGAAAGTATATTCTGAACCGTGGTCTCTCTTGCTTTGTCTGCTTTTGTTGTCTCCCTGCATTTTCATTCAAATGAAGGGTTGCCACCAAACTCCTAAAACAGAAGTTAAAACAACATTAATAAAAACATTATTATATACATAATAAAATGCTGTTTGGAAGTTAGGCTGTTATTGAGATAACATAGACAACTTACCTGCAAAGCTGACCCTGATATGAGAAGGAGACTTGATCACGAGTGGCATCAGTTGCCTGTTCACATGAGCACCTGGAAAAAAAAAAGAACATTGACATTTTTGTGTTTTATGCATGTAAACTGAACAGCCTGTTTTTTGTTCAGACGTCTGTTCATTCAAAGTACATTAGATGTGATACAATTTATGATTACAGATGTTCTGTATATGTATTTTAGACAGGTAAGTCTCCATTTAGCATAAACATTTTTTCTACAATATTATGCCTGATAAAATTGAAAACAGATATAGAAGTAAAATTTTCTTTTACTTTGAAATCTTTTCCCCCCATCCCATTTGGGTCTACAGCTTTTCAGATAAAGATTTGCAATCATTTGCTTTGAATAAAAAGTGAAGAATTAGCAATCACAAGAAACTGATTTATAAATGATTAAATATATACAGAATGTACAGAAACTTTATTTTCAGTGATTTTAGAACTGCTGCTCACATATTTTTTTCATACACAAATACACCGTGCCAGGAATAAATGATCATTTATAAGAAAGTGGTGAGTGAACAAACCATTCTGTGTCATCCTCCACAGTGCTGTGGTTGTTGTCAGCTGTGCTTCATCCTCTATCTGTCGTGTTCGGCTGGAACATACGAGGTCTGTTAGAAAAGTATCCGACCTTTTTATTTTTTTTCAAAAACCACATGGATTTGAATCACGTGTGATTGCATCAGCCAAGCTTGAACCTTCGTGCGCATGCGTGAGTTTTTCCACGCCTGTCGGTTGCGTCATTCGCCTGTGAGCAGGCTTTGAGTGAGGAGTGGTCCACCCCCTCGGCGGATTTTCATTGTCAGGAAATGGCGGAATGATTTGGGCTTTTTTTCCATCAGAATTTTTTCAGAAACTGTGAGAGACCTCCAGGTGGACACCATTCGGAAAATTAATATGGCTTTCAGGGACGATTTTATGGGGATTACACAGATTAAGGAGTGATCTAGATGGTTTAAAGACTGCCCACAACTGCTGAGAGCGCGGCGCGCTCCCAGCCCCCATCGACAGGCTGACACTCCGCTGGAACAATCAGATCATTTCCAACGTGAAAGCTTTGTTGATCTGGGACCTCATCTGACTTTCACAAAAAGGCTGAAGATGTGGACATCAGCACTCTTTCTGTACATTCCACCGTTACAGGAGTTTTTTTTCATGGAAAGAAAAGCGGAGGGACGCGCCACGGAGCCGTTCATTACGCGGGACAAAACCACCTCGGTGTTGGTCTCACAGGACGGCTTAAAGGTGGATTTCAGATGGATTCTGGTTGCTTTTCAGTCGTGTGATTATCCGATTGTGATTGTGCATGAGCTGGACATGCCCCAACATGTCCTAGAAGGCTTCATCATGGTGTTGCTTTGCGCCATGCAGCTCCACCGCGACGCGTGGAATTCCTCCGCACGTCTGTCTCAATGTGCCGAAAAAATGCTGATGTCCACTCTTTTCACAATTCCTGTGCTAGTCAGATGACATAGTCATTGTGATTGTGCATGAGCTGGACCTGCCCCAACATGTCCTGGAAGGCTTCATCACGGCGTTGCTTTGCGCCATGCATCTCCACCGCAATGCAGTTGTGGGCGGTCTTTAAACCGTCTGGATCACTCCTTAATCTGTGTAATCCCCATAAAATCGTCCCTGAAAGCCATATTAACTTTTCGAACGGTGTCCACCTGGAGGTCTCTCACAGTTTCTGGAAACAAATTAATGCAGCAAAGCGCCAAATTGTTCAGACATTTATTCGCAATAAAAAACAGATGAGAGGGGTGGACCACACCTCACTCAAAGCCTGCTCACAGGCGAATGACGCAACCGACAGGCCTGAAAAAACTCACGCATGTGCACGAAGGTTCAAGCTTGGCTGATGCAATCATACGTGATTCAAATCCATATGATTTTTGAAAAAAAAAAAAGGTCGGATACTTTTCTAACAGACCTCGTACACGGTTTGGAGCCGCTCATTATTTACGGCGTTAATATCTTCATCAGAAACTTCCTCATCTTCTTCAAAAACAATCGATATGTCACTTAAATCTTCGCTATAATCGCGCACTATGCCTTCGCTGTCCGTGTCTGCTGTGTTGGTAAACAGAGCCGCGTTGACAAAAACTTGACAAAAAGTTGGTCAACTCAAAGGTGGAAAATTCAAATTCTCAGATGGGTAACAAAATGTCTAAATCCTTGTTCAGTGTAATTTTATGGTAAAAAAAAAAAAACAAAGACAACATGTGGAAAAACCTTTTTGTATTCTTCAAGAATATGTAAAAATGTCATAGCGTGGCAGGGACACTTTAAAGGACCAAGCATGAAAGAATACAATAACCAACTACAGAATAACTCAAAACCAAAGAGGTGAACCTGTGACAAAAACATAACACAAAGAAAAGCAATAAACAAAAATAAAACCAAGATTTACATGAAAAAAGTATAAACATATGAAAACTAAAACCAGAAAGGAACTAATGCAAAGAACTATGGCCTAAACCCCGAGCTGGGGCTGAGCATGACAAAAAAGCGCTACTTCAGGTCCAAAATAGTGCGTAAATCAGGAGGTAACTTGTTCCACAGTCTGTGGCCAGCTACGACAAAAAGTACGATCACCCCAGACTTTCTATTTTGACTTTGGAACATCTAAGTAAAGCTGACCAGATGCCTGTAATGTCCTACTATAAATGCAGAGAGTTAAAATTTCAGACAAGGAGGATGGTTTATAACTTTGTCAGATATTCAAACTTCTCACTCTGTCTCTGAGCCCAGATGCCTGGCAGAGGAATTTCATTTCTGTCGATTGTATCCTTGACCTTACCCAAAGCTCATGGCCGTAGGTGAGTATAGGAGCACAAATGGATGAGTAAATCAAGAGTCCCACCTTCTGGCTCAGCTCCTTCTTCACCACAGTGGTCCAATGCATCTTCTGTAGGACCTCAGTTGCAGCCCCAAACTGTCTGTTGATCTCACTCTGCGTCTTACCCGCAGTTGTGAGCAAGACCCAGGATACTTGAACTCCTCCACTTGAGGCTATAAATCTCTCCTGACCCAGAGGATCTTATACACTATGGTCATCATATACTGTATAGTGTTGCATAAAAGAAAATAATAAGTTTTCTAACTGAAGTGGAAAGCACATTTTAATCATATTTGGGGAATACAGCGAAAAGCCCGTGCATCACACAGGATGGTGAGCTACATCCAGTGACCACAGACATTACTCTGCAGAGGTGGGACAAAGTCACTGTCAAGTCATTCTCAAGTCATGAATTGGCAAGTCTCAAGTCAAGTCTCAAGTCATAATGACCACCGATAATTTGCCAGCTGACTTGAGACTTGACTTGCTGGTGACTCCATCCCACCTCCGTTACTCTGTGACTGAAATCCTTTGTAAAACTTGAAATGAGCTTTAACAACAAGACCAGTCATTCACAGCTTACAGAGTGTTACGTATATCTCACATTTTTTGAAATGAACACCAAATGTTCACACCAACAAGGAAGCCTAGAAGAAAACAGTGACATATCAGAGTGAAGACAACATAAGGCTGTTTTTCCCCACAGAAATAAAGGCTTCAGATGTTTTAATAACTGTGATTGAATGAAATAATTAGGATATCATTATTGGAACTGCTGCCAGACTAACCCACTGGTTGTGTTACAGATTTTGTTGCTGTGATTTCGGCGTTGGCGTCTGTCGTGTCAGGCTGCTGTGGAGAAAAGGTACCGCATGGACTGATCGGTCATGTATCTGCACAGGGTTACTCATGAAGGCTTTGTAGTGCCAATTATTTAAATCACACAAGCCATGTACAAAAGCATCGGCATGTTTTTAGACACCAAAGCACACGCCTTCAGAGACCCGGCTGCTTTTGTGACAATTTTCCATGAAGTCATGCTTTTTATTTTGTGTCACAGGCGATTCATCGCTTGACAATATGTTATCTTTAGGGAACAAACACTGCTGCCTTTGTTCAGTCTAATCTGAAAGATGGATGATTTAGAAACAAGATGACATGGGTTTTATGCAGATGCATGGAGGCAGCAGGTGACAACCAAAGTCACTGTCGCGAGTGACAGATGAAGAGTGTTTTGCATTATGCTGTCTGATGTCTGCTTACATCTGTGTGTCATGAATTCCTATGCAGAAATCCCAGGAACTGATTTAAAAAAAAAATCAAAGTGGTTTGGTTTCACATCTCTAAAACACACAGTACTGCTCATGTGAAAAAGGATTTGAAAGGATCTTTGTTACCAGGGGATGCAGATTCTTCTGATGTAAGGGGTTTTACACTCTGCTGCATATCCACTTTGCATACAGGCTCAGAAGAAACAAATGGTTATCGGGAGATCTTAAACCCCCACCACCATCCCCACTCTCACCCACCCCATCATCCCACTGAAGTGAGATTGTGTTACATCATTTATAAAGTGCGGTCGTACGGCACCAATCAGCACTGGGCAGGCACAACTTTGTTCTCATTAACTGCTTTCTCCACAATCAGGAATATCAGAGCAAAATTTTTAATCACAGATGTTTGACATTATTGTACATCTTCCACTGCGGATCAAAAACAAAACTTGTTCGGAATCTGCTGTAGTAGCACGTTATTGTGGTGCAATATTTGTACTTGTAGGAATTCTGTGATTACGTCCATGTGACAGTGAGTAAACATACTATTATGTAATGATTGTGGCAATCGCAGCTGCATGTTGTGATAATTGAGAACGGAGACTCAAAGGCATAGGAGTCAAACTGATTCCAGAAAGGGCTAAGAGGGTGCAGGTTTTCTTCGTAACCACCAACTCCACCAGGTGATTTTGTTGATGTTAAGTGATGTTAATCAGTGAAATCACCTGAAGGACTTGGTGGTTTTAAAGAAAACCTGCGCCCTCTTGGCCCTTTCTAGAATCAGTTTTACACTTGTGCTCTAAGGACTTGCAGAACATCCAGGAAAACCCTCAGTAATTACATCCAGCAATAGTCCATGGAGGGGTATTGTTTTTGCACTTCGTGTGTCCATTCTTTGTGAACAAAATGAAGATTTTGTTTTTCTTGATCTGATTTGGACCAAATTTGGAGGAATCACTGAGAATCAGCCAAGGACAAAGTGAAAAGCTCTGTGTAATGGACATGGTGTACCAACCTGTAGACTGGAATTTAATTCCAGGTCTCTGCTTTATCCTGTCTGTGTCCTTGGACAAAACACTTCATCTGAGTTAACCTTTGATCCTTCTGACTGAGCTTTCATCATCCTTGTTGACCATTAATCCTGCTGGCTAAACTTTGATCTTTACTTTTGGCCTGAATGCTTTCTCACTGAGCTTTGATCTTGATTGGTGACTTTTAGTCCTTTGGCATTGTTTTTTTTACACTCAACAAAAATATAAACGCAACACTTTTGGTTTTGCTCCCATTTTGTATGAGATGAACTCAAAGATCTAAAACTTTTTCCACATAGACAATATCACCATTTCCCTCAAATATTGTTCACAAACCAGTCTAAATCTGTGATAGTGAGCACTTCTCCTTTGCTGAGATAATCCATCCCACCTCACAGGTGTGCCATATCAAGATGCTGATTAGACACCATGATTAGTGCACAGGTGTGCCTTAGACTGCCCACAATAAAAGGCCACTCTGAAAGGTGCAGTTTTATCACACAGCACAATGCCACAGATGTCGCAAGATTTGAGGGAGAGTGCAATTGGCATGCTGACAGCAGGAATGTCAACCAGAGCTGTTGCTCGTGTATTGAATGTTCATTTCTCTACCATAAGCCGTCTCCAAAGGCGTTTCAGAGAATTTGGCAGTACATCCAACCAGCCTCACAACCGCAGACCACGTGTAACCACACCAGCCCAGGACCTCCACATCCAGCATGTTCACCTCCAAGATTGTCTGAGACCAGCCACTCGGACAGCTGCTGAAACAATCGGTTTGCATAACTAAAGAATTTCTGCACAAACTGTCAGAAACCGTCTCAGGGAAGCTCATCTGCATGCTCGTCGTCCTCATCGGGGTCTCGACCTGACTCCAGTTCGTCGTCGTAACCGACTTGAGTGGGCAAATGCTCACATTCGCTGGCGTTTGGCACGTTGGAGAGGTGTTCTCTTCGGGATGAATCCCAGTTCACACTGTTCAGGGCAGATGGCAGACAGCATGTGTGGCGTCGTGTGGGTGAGCGGTTTTCTGATGTCAATGTTGTGGATCGAGTGGCCCATGGTGGCGGTGGGGTTATGGTATGGGCAAGCGTCTGTTATGGACGAAGAACACAGGTGCATTTTATTGATGGCATTTTGAATGCACAGAGATACCGTGACGAGATCCTGAGGCCCATTGTTGTGCCATACATCCAAGAACATCACCTCATGTTGCAGCAGGATAATGCACGGCCCCATGTTGCAAGGATCTGTACATAATTCTTGGAAGCTGAAAATGTCCCAGTTCTTGCATGGCCGGCATATTCACTGGACATGTCACCCATTGAGCATGTTTGGGATGCTCTGGACCGGCGTATACGACAGCATGTACCAGTTCCTGCCAGTATCCAGCAACTTCGCACAGCCATTGAAGAGGAGTGGACCAACATTAAACAGGCCACAATTGACAACCTGATCAACTCTATGTGAAGGAGATGTGTTGCACTGCATGAGGCAAATGGTGGTCACACCAGATACTGACTGGTATCCCCCCCCAATAAAACAAAACTGCACCTTTCAGAGTGGCCTTTTATTGTGGGCAGTCTAAGGCACACCTGTGCACTAATCATGGTGTCTAATCAGCATCTTGATATGGCACACCTGTGAGGTGGGATGGATTATCTCAGCAAAGGAGAAGTGCTCAATATCACAGATTTAGACTGGTTTGTGAACAATATTTGAGGGAAATGGTGATATTGTGTATGTGGAAAAAGTTTTAGATCTTTGAGTTCATCTCATACAAAATGGGAGCAAAACCAAAAGTGCTGCATTTATATTTTTGTTGAGTGTATTATTATTTTGACCAGTGAACTTTAATCCTGTTCACTGAGCTTTGATTTTGAATATTGGCCTTTAATACTTTTTCACTGGGCTTTAATTTTAACTGCTGACATTTAATCCTAATCATGAACTTTGATCTTGACTGTTCACTTTCAATCCTGTTCTGTCAATTGGCTTTTAAATGGTTATCATGGTCCACATGTTCCTTTTCCTGGGTATATTACCACAGTCTCACACACACACACACACACACACACACACACACACACACACACACACACACACAGTGTTAGGTATATCTAATTTATAAAAGGTTATATATATATATATATATATATATATACCTTGTTACATTTAACATATGTGGTTTTATTTAATTTTTAAACGTTCTGCATTCCCCTGGTTCTGTCCATTTTAATATACATTCGATATTGTACTTCTGATTCAAGTCTTTAAGTGTTTGAAAGTTCCTGAAATTACATATTGGATAAGACTGCCCCCCTCCCCTCCCCCCATGGCCATGAAACAAAATTTTACTGGTACTTGATCAACATGATTTGTGAAATTACTCTCACTGAACCATAGCCACCTTTCATAGGTATAGCAAACAAGAATGTGCTGATACACTTAATCAGGAGTATCTCTACTCTGGATAAGCATCATTTGGTTCAACATTTTAATGTATAACACTGATCTATGTGTTGCAAAGCCGTGAAATTGAAATACAAATTTTGCCCCTTACTGCTGTGCACCGTAAAAGTGACTTAGAACGTAAACATTACAAAGCTTTGCAATAATTTCAATACGTTTTTATCAACATTTACTTTTTTCAGTCATATTAGAAATAAAGTAATAAATTCTATTCAAGTACAAAAGCTTATTTTTTGACCCAGACGTCACAGCGGCATGTGTGTAGAGAAGAAAAGAATGAAAAGAATGTTTTCTGATTTTATTTTTGTTCTGAATTAGGCTCACTGGCACACACACACACACACACACACACACACACACACACACACACACACACACACACACACACACACACACACACTCTCTATTAAATTACAAGTGTAGGACTTGTAGGACTAGGACGAGGCTTGTAAGTAAAACTGCAAAACAGTTATCTTGACAAAGTTTTGGTGTCTCATCATTTCATAAAAATATTTCATTCACCATGGAAGATGTTTTGTACCTTTGCTTGTTTGTTGTTGTCACCATATCATACCAATTAAGTAGACTATCAAGATCAGTAAGTCTCAGTTGAAACTGTTATTTCACTCAAACGGAATATTCATTTAATGTGGTTGAGGTCATCATCCTCAACATTCTGTCATCGTGATATCTAAAGCCCCATCACACATAACAAGAATGTGAAGGAACCATGGCCAACATGGCAAATACTTCCATAATCTGATGCAATCGGGAGGAAAAGAGGCGTGGCCAGCAGTGTCAGAACGCATCCAGATTACCTCGTTCACACCTGTATGATGGCATCCAAAGCGCATGTAGACAACAGGTAGATGACACAGACTGCTGTCAGACAGCCATAAAATGAGCTGAAGACTGCATCATGTCCAAATGTCTGGATGACAAACACGGGACCAGAGTGGGAGGGAGCACTGTGTTCCTCACACGCAAGTGCACAGCATGTGCAAGTGCCCGTGCACAAGCGTGGGCTGAAATTATCACTCAGCTGTGTGCATGTATGTGTGTATGCATAACACTGCATGAGCCAGTAAGCACGCGCACTGGGTGCACGTGCCATTGGACAGCTTCGCTGAACGTTTGCTGACAGTGGGCCATGCTGTCCCATGCGTCAGAAGATGGAGCCTTTCTAGGGAACCTTCATTTCTTTTTTTGTGTGTGTGTTTTGGCTCACGTCAGCAGCATGACACAACTCTGGACACCGCAATGGTTGGATTATCACATGGGATTTTTTTTTTTTTTTTTTTTTTGCAGCACACAGCAGCCGTGTGAGAGGATTTTAACCATAGGCGTCTGGCTGCATGTCCACGTCCGTGCTGTGGTACACTCGTGGATCACTGTTGGAGGTGAGATTCATGTTTATTAATGCTGTCATGGCCTGGCTCAATAGTTCCATGTCATACCTCCTACAGAGTTAGAAGGTGATCATATATTACATGGTGAGATCCATTCAGCTCTGAGCCTGATGCGTACAATGATGCCTTCTTGCGCACCACGGAGAGGCGCAGCTGCCCGTGTTATATAGAGATATGATGGAGACAGTAGTTCACATTATTTATGTCGGCTATGGGAAGGAATGGACAAATATCTGTACTATAAGGTCGATTGTGGATATAACAACCTGGTCAGATTTGTGGCGGCATGCACACAGTAGCGCACGGTGCTTTCAGTTTGATAGCCGCTGTTCACATTCACTGTACATGATAAAAATTCATAACTGTTATACATGGCATGTGCAGGTCATACCGGCAGGATTTGCCATGCCAGATCCATCTCAAGGTTCCCTTGTATACGATCCCGTTTCGGATCCTGTTTTGCTGCCATCGGAATATGTAAATTGCGGTGAGATGGTCCACAGATTGCGCGTGGACTGCCATCGGATAGGTGTCCCATCTCGATGGCACCCAGAGGGTTTTGAACATGTGCATCACACTCGGGGCCACCGGCCGATTTTGACCAACTATGTGGAGTCTCACAGATGGCTTTGAACGTTTTGGAACTGTAATTCGACACTTTTTGGATGTGTGCCGATTCATCATTCAGACGCCATTCTACGTGATTCTAGCTATGTGTGACGGGGGTATATTCCACAAATTACTCTCTATTTTATGAATACCATGGAAAAAGTGAAGTTTTCCTGCACCATCATAATGGGCAGCCTAAAATATAATGTTTCCAATGACATTTGAGAAGAGGGAGCACCATTATAACCAATTTTAATAAACTCCGTCTTATTGACCCAACACAGATAGTCCATTTGTGAGAATACAAAAATAAATAAATAACTGTGAGCTCTGCATCTTTATCCACATCTGCTTGAACATTTAATGGAACTGATCCAAGGATACTCTACCAGTGACCGAATTTCCCATTCAGCTGAAAGGGAAAGTGTGACCATACCTTTGACCATTACTGTAGTTCCAACATTTCCAACAATTTTCATGAAACTCAGCAATATATAATATTTACATACTTATTTCATATAAGTGAAATTATTTTATGTATCTAAATGTTTGACATTCCACTAGTTCTGCTCATTTTTGCAGATACAGGCCAAAACATTCGTGGTCAGGTCTGATCTGGGAGCTTGTGGCAGAACCTCAGATCCTGGATACCCGTCACCCAGGCAAAGAGACAGTCCATCCCCACCATTTCAAAAGTAACCATCTATTTTCTGCAACCAAGTGAAATGTGGGATTCAACACTGTAGCATCTGTATGCTGAATCATGCCCACTGAGACATGCCACATGGCCAAAATGGTGAATCTCACATTCTCTCACAATACAAGTGATTCGCCTTATCTGAGTGTCTCTAAATATTTGTTCATTTGATACAAAGCCAACAAGACTTAAACTAGTGTCAAAGGCACCTAGTTGCCACTGGTTAATCTCTAATGGCCCGGTCCCACTGGCGTTTAGGAAAATTTACGTATGGATTGTGCACAAAATTGGCTCATATTCGCTAAACAGCCATAATATCTGTGAAACATGCTTGTATGAGTCGGCTGACATCCGCACACGTCCGCAATTATCCGCAGAGGCACGTTTTTCCATTGCCAGGATTTTTGAGCTGCACAAAATTTTGGTTGCGGATGACATCCGCCTTATATACCCAATACGTACACAATCTATGCGGTGTATATCTGCCGTTTTCCGCAACTGATGGGGATTTGCAGCTTGGCAGCTGACTGGGACAGTGTGTAAAATGGATATTTAGCATGCCTATCATGTCCACGTCACAGACTAAAATAAGTTGTGGTGAATGCATACAGATTGGCCACGAATAAAGCGCTTGTATTATGGCTGCTTTGCATCTGATTTGCGGACAATGTGCGAATGCATAACAAACATGTCACGTAAACTCAAAGTATGATATGTGGCAGAAATCGGCATACCTGCCAGTCAGTGCCAGTCCAGCTGTGGAGACGTACAGATGTAGGTATGGATCCCCAAAGATGTAATAGCTGCTGCCATCCAACAACATACTGTAAATCCCCAGCTGCAGAGAAGTCAGCCGTGGACTTCGGTTGTCTTTCAGGACTTTTATTTAACACCAATCAATCAATTTCAATCAATTTTTTTTATATAGCGCCAAATCACAACAAACAGTTGCCCCAAGGCGCTTTATATTGTAAGGCAAGGCCATACAATAATTATGTAAAACCCCAACGGTCAAAACGACCCCCTGTGAGCAAGCACTTGGCTACAGTGGGAAGGAAAAACTCCCTTTTAACAGGAAGAAACCTCCAGCAGAACCAGGCTCAGGGAGGGGCAGTCTTCTGCTGGGACTGGTTGGGGCTGAGGGAGAGAACCAGGAAAAAGACATGCTGTGGAGGGGAGCAGAGATCGATCACTAATGATTAAATGCAGAGTGGTGCATACAGAGCAAAAAGAAAAAGAAACAGTGCATCATGGGAACCCCCCAGCAGTCTACGTCTATAGCAGCATAACTAAGGGATGGTTCAGGGTCACCTGATCCAGCCCTAACTATAAGCTTTAGCAAAAAGGAAAGTTTTAAGCCTAATCTTAAAAGTAGAGAGGGTGTCTGTCTCCCTGATCTGAATTGGGAGCTGGTTCCACAGGAGAGGAGCCTGAAAGCTGAAGGCTCTGCCTCCCATTCTACTCTTACAAACCCTAGGAACTACAAGTAAGCCTGCAGTCTGAGAGCGAAGCGCTCTATTGGGGTAATATGGTACTACGAGGTCCCTAAGATAAGATGGGACCTGATTATTCAAAACCTTATAAGTAAGAAGAAGAATTTTAAATTCTATTCTAGAATTAACAGGAAGCCAATGAAGAGAGGCCAATATGGGTGAGATATGCTCTCTCCTTCTAGTCCCCGTCAGTACTCTAGCTGCAGCATTTTGAATTAACTGAAGGCTTTTTAGGGAACTTTTAGGACAACCTGATAATAATGAATTACAATAGTCCAGCCTAGAGGAAATAAATGCATGAATTAGTTTTTCAGCATCACTCTGAGACAAGACCTTTCTGATTTTAGAGATATTGCGTAAATGCAAAAAAGCAGTCCTACATATTTGTTTAATATGCACTTTGAATGACATATCCTGATCAAAAATGACTCCAAGATTTCTCACAGTATTACTAGAGGTCAGGGTAATGCCATCCAGAGTAAGGATCTGGTTAGACACCATGTTTCTAAGATTTGTGGGGCCAAGTACAATAACTTCAGTTTTATCTGAGTTTAAAAGCAGGAAATTAGAGGTCATCCATGTCTTTATGTCTGTAAGACAATCCTGCAGTTTAGCTAATTGGTGTGTGTCCTCTGGCTTCATGGATAGATAAAGCTGGGTATCATCTGCGTAACAATGAAAATTTAAGCAATACCGTCTAATAATACTGCCTAAGGGAAGCATGTATAAAGTGAATAAAATTGGTCCTAGCACAGAACCTTGTGGAACTCCATAATTAACTTTAGTCTGTGAAGAAGATTCCCCATAACAACAAAAGGAATAGTTGCTGTTACAGCCGCAACTCACGCTGAGCGCTCTCTTTTTGGAAAAAAAAAAAAAACACTGTCTCACAACCCCGAGCAGGTTCCCCCCTCCCGCTGCCCAAACTCATGAACAGTTAACCCTTACATGACAACATGAACATCAACTCTATTATCATTACAAAAGTACAGAAGCTTGAAAATTCAACTGGACTGGGTTGCTTGACGCGAGGATGTTTCGCTTCAAATCGCACAAGCTTCCTCAGCTAAAATTCTTGCTCTGGTGGTCTGACTTCTGTCTTGACTCTTGTAGAGAAGAATAATCAAGAAGTCACAAATGCTGGAGTTTTAAACCTAACCAGACCCCTCCTACCGATAGGCAGACTGCTATAGGCTAGTGACTAAACAATAGCTCTAATTAGCACCTATTGTGCTCTAGTTAGCACCCTCCTAATGACAGGGCAGCTGTCCCTCTCCTGATGGCTCCCATGACGACTCTGCTGATGACGTGAATGACTCATTACCATGAACAAAAGACTGAAACTGCTTTGATCTGAGTACCCCATTGTAAACAGGGGATAAAGCGTGTCTCAGACCCCCTCCCCGGTTAAAGCTGGGTTTCAAACGTTTCACAAAGAAGGCCTCCTTGACCCCTCTCTCAAACCATTTCTTCTCTCTGGCTAATATTTTAACTTCCTTGTCCTCAAATGTGTGGTTAGTGTCTTTAAGGTGGAAATGAACTGCAGACTGAGGTCCACTGGCGCCCTCTCTGCGGTGCTGGTATAGCCTTTTGTGTAAAGGTTGCTTAGTCTCACCTATGTAGTGTTTGTTACAGTTTTCCTGACATCTGATAGAATACACTACATTGATTTGTTTGTAACTAGGGATCCTGTCCTTAGGATGAACTAATTGCTGTCTCAAGGTGTTAACCGGTTTAAAGTAAACTGGGATTTTGTGCTGTCTGAAGATCCTCTGTAGTTTTTCCCCTACTCCTGCTAAATAAGGGAGAGACACTCCTCTTCTTCTTGTCGTGTCTCCTGTCTATCTGGTCTCTTTGTTCTCTGGGGCTTCTGCACTTTGTCCAGGGACCATCGTGGGTACCCACATCCTGTGAGGGCTTTCCGGACAAGTTGTTGTTCTTTAGCCCTTCCCTCTGCAGTTGTGGGCACCTGTAGGGCTCTGTGTTGAAGTGTCCTGATCACCCCGAGCTTGTGTTCAAGGGGGTGGTTTGAGCCAAAGAGCAGATATTGGTCAGTGTGAGTCGGTTTTCTGTAAACCCTTGTCTGGAGCTGCCTGTTCTCTCCAATCGTAACATCACAGTCCAAGAAGGCTAAATGGTTGTTTCTGGCATCCTCCCGTGTGAACTTGATATTGGCATCCACCGAGTTGATGTGTTCTGTAAAGTCCTCAACTTCCTGTTGCTTGATTTTAACCCATGTGTCGTCAACATATCTGAACCAGTGACTGGGAGAGATGCCCGTGAAAGACGTCAAGGCTGTCTTCTTCACTCGCTCCATGTACAGATTGGCCACAATGGGGGATACTGGAGACTCCATCGCACAACCATGAATCTGTCTGTAGTAATTCCCCCTAAATAGGAAATACGTGGTGTAAAGACAGATCTCCAAGAGTTGGCAGATGTGGTCTGGCGTGAGTTTGGTCCTTTCAAGTAGAGACACATTCTCCAGCAGTCTCTGCCTCACAGCTGAGACGGCCTCAGCAGTGGGGATGCAGGTGAACAACGAAGTCACATCAAATGACACGATTGTTTCATCTGCCTCCAGCTGCAGGTCCTTGATCTTGTTCACAAAATCTTGTGTGTTCTCCACATGGTGTTCTGAGTTACCCACTAGAGGAGCCAAAATCCACTTGAGGTGCTTGGCCAAATTGTACGTGATGGAATCTGTGCTACATACAATAGGCCTGAGTGGTACGTCCTGTTAGTGGATTTTGGGCCGTCCATAGATGCATGGAGTGGCGTCCCCAGGGTACAGTCTGTAGTATGCCTGCCTGTCGATGAGTCCCTCTTTCTCCAGGTTTTGGAGGTAGCTAATGATTTTCTTCTTATAGCCGCTCGTGGGGTCTCTCTTCAGACGTTCGCATGTATTGGAGTCACTGAGCAAGTTGTTGATCTTGGCCTCGTAGTCCGATCTGTTCAGGACCACCGTGCATCTGCCTTTACCCGCTGGCAGGATAAGGATGCTTTGGTCCTTTTTCAGTGCTGACAAAGCTTTCCTTTCTTCTCCTGTGATGTTGGACGGAGGAGGCTTAGCACTGTTCAGCACTGCTGTGACTCTTAGTCAGAGGTCCCCAGCTTCTGACTCTGACAAAGTGTTATGTTTAATGGCTGACTCTACTGCAGTGATGTAATCTACTGTCGGTATATGTTTAGGGGTCACTGAGAAATTTAGTCCTTTAGCAAGCACATCCTTTTCTGTCTGTGTAAGAACCCTGTTGGAGAGATTCTTTACCCAATTTTCCCTGTTGTCACTAATTTGTCTGGGCGTATCTTTAAAAATACTCCCACTGAAAGTACGCCTTTTCTGCACTAAAAGGTTGTGAAACTTCCTGATTTGCTGCTCCTTACTTTTTAAATGCTCAGCCATTTGAATTTTAACTATGAACATTGTGATCTTATTATGGGCCTCTTCCTCCACTAAAGTTTCTAACATTTTGTGCAGACTATCAAGATTATTTTGGAGGTCTAATATTTTAAAATGAAGCCTTCTAATTCTAAGACCCAAAATCCTCCTAAGGTAACTGTGCTGGATGTTTTCTGCTGTGTGACCTGCTTCTAGTGCCTTATGCTTCATGCATTTGGGAATAACATTGTTTTGTTTGCATCTCAGGTTAAATCTTAAGTGATTTCTAAAGTTAGCTATCTTTTTAGCAGTCTTTTCCAACTTACATACCAGTGCCAGGGCCTTATGCCCACAGTTGGTCGCAATGTTTCTGTGTAGGCTCTCAGTTGTCCAGGTGGTTTCCATAGTAGATAAGCTTGAATCTTCAACTGGACTGGGTTGCTTGACGCGAGGACGTTTCGCAGTCTGCCTATCGGTAGGAGGGGTCTGGTTAGGTTTAAAACTCCAGCTTTTGTGACTTCTTGATTATTCTTCTCTAAAAGAGTCAAGACAGAAGTCAGACCACCAGAGCAAGAATTTTAGCTGAGGAAGCTTCTGCGATTTGAAGCGAAATGTCCTCGCCTCAAGCAACCCAGTCCAGTTGAAGATTCAAGCTTCTCTACTATGGAAACCACCTGGACAACTGAGAGCCTACACAGAATCATTACAAAAGCGATCAACTTGTCCAAGTCCAGAATTGCTCCAGAGGCTGTGGTGTTGCTGTGAATAGTGATGCTGAAAGGCCCGAGTGCGCTTCTTTTATGATCGCAATGCAGATGCCGCGCACACATGATGCCTTCTCAATACATCCATAATACTGCCGTGATAATCGCAATGCGTTCGATCCATTTCCTCAATACATGCATCCGTGATTGTTTGTCATATATTCGCTATACATTATTAATATATCTGTAATTCATACTGGGACATTTGTTATTTTTGGCCAATTTTGTTGCAGACGACAATGAACGCCTGTAATTTTTATACTCAGTTCATGCGCAATTAATCCTCTCCCCAGTGGGACCAGGCCTTAAATCTCACCACCATACAGTAAGACAGAAACCACAATGACCTTACAGATTTGACCTCGATCATCCTGGTTGTGTTTCATGCCTGATCTTTCAGCCCATCCTTACAACAGTTCTGTCTAAGTTCTGAGCAGTACTATTGGCTACCTGAAACTGTAACTTTTAGTGCACTTCTTGAACAGTGTTGTTGTAGTACACATAATCTAGGTGTTTTCCTGTCTCTGGATTCCCAGCACCACTGAAACTCCACTGATGCGCACATGGCAGTTCATCTATCCTCATTTTGTCAGAGTACCAGTGCTTATTCTGCCTCCCATACCTCATCTCTTGTTCCAGCTTGCATATTTCAATAAACCTACTTTTACATTTATTCAAGTTGCCTCACTGCATTTTAGATTGATTGGCTCCTGGTTCATAAGAGCAGGCAGGCCAGTCCAGTATCCATCTCTGCTTCTTGTTTGTAATATGTGCAGAATGTGGTTTTGCATTGTCTTGTAAACTGCATGGACATCCCTGGAAAACACGTCATCTCGTCATCTGTTGCTCTAAAATGTCATTTGTCAAATGTCACAGATGTGTAAATTACCTTTGCCAAGGGCACTTACACCACCCCATACAATGAAAGACCATGGCTTTTGGACTTGTTGATAACAGTCTAGCTGGTCTTTTGGCACTGTTCCAGAGCATATGGCATGGATTTCTTTCATTAAAAAAGATCTAGAATACTGAGTTGTCTGACCACAACATACATTTACCCTGTGTGATGCTCCAACCCAGCCCAAAGAAGTCGACACCACTTCTGGACAGAGTTAACATAAGGCTCCTTTTGTGCACAGTAATGTTAAAGTGAAGTTAAGTGGCATTATTTAAGATAAATCCATATTACATTGCTTGTCAAAGGTTTTCTAAAGCAGTCCCTTACCCATGCCATTATATCAGCTATTGATGAATGACAGTTCTCGATGAAATGCTGTTTGAGGGAGGTATTCAATTTAGGCTTGCACACTTGCCCTTTGTGCACTCTGCTCCAGCTTCATTGAATCATTTAATGATGATACACTGTATGGAAGAAATATGCAAATTTCTTCCAGTCTTCTTTGAGGAACATTGTTTTTTTAAACATTTCAATAACACTATGTAACAAATTTTTATTTTTGTTTTGTTCCTGGGTACACAGTGTGTTTTCCTAACCTGTTATGCCTTAAATAAATAGAAAATAGCTGTTATTCCACAGAAACTTTGCTTCTGTGATCAGGACAATGATATTTTGAAATGTGTTTCTTTTCAAGAATATTCTTGATTCGCCTTCACTACTACTGAGTAATCTTCTAGAATATTCTTTAACTGCTAGAACGGTCCAGAATTTTCTAGAAGTTTCCAGAATTATCTAGAAATTTCAAGAAACTTTTAGAACTTTCTAGAACGTTAAAAAAAAATAAAATCAAAGTTTGTGCTGAATGTAGTCATTTTTCCATAGACTTTAGACATAAGCAGTTGAAATATAACACTTAGAAGCCAGGAACAAAAATTGTGTTACATAGTGTAATTTTCTCATGCATATTGTTGACAAACTGGAGATCATCTGCCCATCACTGCTCTTCAAAGACTCACAATTTTGTTGATAATGCGTTTGTGCCAAGTTTAATTTCTAATCATCTGTTGATCTTACCTGTTTGAAATAACAGCATTATTTTATTTGTTTATTTAACCTCATTATTAGCCCTAAATTGCCGCTGTTCCAACTTTTTTTGGAATGTGTTGCAGGCCTGAAATGCAGTAATGGATGTATATTCAATCCATCCATCCATCCATTTTCTTCCGCTTTATCCGGAGTTGGGTCACGGGGGCAGCAGCTCAAGCAAAGCCGCCCAGACCTCCCGATCCACACACACCTCCCCCAGCTCCTCCGGGGGAACCCCAAGGCGTTCCCAAGCCAGCCAAGAGATGTAGTCCCTCCAGCGTGTCCTGGGTCTTCCCCGGGGCCTCCTCCCAATATTAACAAATTAAATTAACCTGGCCACACAAATCATTAAACATAGTGGGTCCATGCTGTCTGAAATAAAAGTCAATGTAACAATAATTGTATTATTTTTTATTTGCATTTTCCATACATCCCAACTTTTTCTGGCCTGGGGGCTATAGTTCAATTAAATGAAAATAGCAATGAGGTAAAAGTCCAAGGCAAAGCTGAACTGGACTTTATTGTAAATTTGTGCCATATACAATACTGAATTTTCATTTGAAGGTAAGTGCTTTGGAAGATAAGTCTGGAAAGTATTATTACACTTTTACAGTCATAACTGCTTTCTTAAATGCTATTTATAAATGTTGAAATATTCTTCAACATAAAAGTCAGCAACACAAATTGTATCAACATCAGTTAAAAGAAACCTTTAATAAAAGCACAAAGTAAGCAATAAATAAATAAATTTTAAAAAAATCAGTCAAAATATGAACTAAAACTGAATTTCAATAAATACTGTATTCAGCATGCAATGATATATGTCTGTATGTGGCTACATTTTAAATACACAATTAAAATATTCACATTTAACTGGTAAGTCTCCTTCACAATCACATTTTCATTTTTGACAGTCAGAAGAAACATGAAACAAAATCTCCAGTTATTTTCTCCATTTTGTCCATTAATGTGAACCAACTAAAATAGTTATGGCCCAACTGTGTATGTTCGCACTTCCAGTTTGTAAAAGACAGGTCACATTTCGCTCACAACTAACTTACATGCAAGTTGGAAACACAACAATGCTATAGGTGAGGGTCCCCCTTTGTCTTGTGCTATCCCACATAATTTAAGATGAAAACATAGGTCTAATTTAACATTCCATAATCTTGGTGTTACTCTTAAAAATGTTAGTGTGAATTAAATATAAAGTGTGCTGTACTGATTGTTATATCAATTAAAACTTCGTTTTTAGACAGCTCTAGTAAGCACCAGATGTTAGCAAAACTGTGGTAGAGCAACTATGGCTTTTAACGTTTGTGCAAAAACGGTATATAAAATCTTCATAGTGTACATACAGCTGAACACACAGTCTCACTTTTAAATAATCTGTACTTAACAACATGTTAATTTTTGAATGTACTGGCATTTTCTTTGGGATACTGAAACCAGACTTCAATTGGGAAACTACTGAAATTTAACCTATGCTAGGTTCAACAATCTGGTAAGGGAGACAGAAATAATACATACTTGGCATCTAAAGTTTGACACATAAAATACAGCATGTGAATATATTTTTGAAATCTGTTATTTGAAAAACATTTGTGCTTATTATGCATTTTGCAGATTTTTACTTTTCTATCTGCTTTACACATATCAGACAATCCCAGCAAATAAAATGCCTTTTTTAATATTGTGAATAATTTGAAGTAGGGATGTTTTTGTTGGTTCAGTGAATACTTTTTACGTGATCTTTACACACATACGAGGTCTGTCCAAAAAGTAACGGACCTTTTTATTTTTTTCAAAAACTATATGGATTTGAATCATGTGTGATTGCATCAGCCAAGCTTGAACCTTCGTGCGCATGCGTGAGTTTTTCCACGCCTGTCGGTTGCGTCATTCGCCTGTGGGCAGGCTTTGAGTGAGCACTGGTCCACTCCTCTCGTCGGATTTCTTTTGTCTGAGAACTTGCTGAGAGACTGCCACTTTGCTCCATAAAATTTTTTTCAGAAACTGTTAGAGACAGGCAGTTGGAAACCATTCGATAGATTCATTTGGATATCGGTGAAGATTCTGTCGGCGTCACACGGATTAAGGACTGTTAAAACCTTTTTAAAGATGGCCCACAGCGGCGGAGGGCACGCGGCGCGCCGAGCGGCCATCAACAGGCTGGATCGACCAGATCATTTCTAAACTGAACGCTGTGTTGATCCGGGACATCATGTGACTACCACAGAAATGGCAAGAGAGCTGGACATAGCACTTTTGCAGCACATTCCACTGTTACAGGAGATTTTGTAATGAAAGACGTGCGGAGGATTTCGCGCGTCGGCACGAACCAGCTCAGGACGCGCAGCAAAAAAAAAAAAACACCTCCGTGTTGGAAACCATTCAGAAGATTCAGACGGCTTTCAATGGCTTTCAGTTGAGTGAGTATCCGAGAAATTGTGTAACAGCTGGACATGCCCCAACATGTCCTGTGAGACTTCCATGAGCACAGATATAACAAATGCCCATATTACCGAGGTGCTTTGAAACAGCATCCTTTCTCCTGCACCCCCACCACTTTTTGACAAACAGTAGCCATATTATGCCATCATACTAATGCAACATTGCAGGTAAAGGAGACAATGGGCCTCATGTATCAAAGTTGTGTACGGCGATAGTTGAGCGTATATGGGGTGTACGCCAAAATGACTGCGCTACTTGGCATTTATCAACGTGGTCGTTGGAATCCACATAAAAATGAAGATAATCAACATGATAAACAGTGCCATTATACAAATCAATGCATATGTTACATAAATAACACTTTCCTGATTATACTACATAATAATTAATACAAATCCCACTTTTGCGGGATTGTTATGGAGCACGATCCGTGGCCACAGTGCTGACAGCAAAGAAAGCGCTGCTCGCCTTTTTCTCCAGACGTCGAGCCTGGAGCCAGAGCAGTGCTGAGCTTAACTTCATGTGGTGTGATAGTTTTAGACTATGAAATTGATAAAAACAACTGTACTTTTGTCATTCCCTTAATTCGCCCGTGCTGCAACCAGGTTTTGTCGCCTCCCTTCGTTTGTCACAATACAATAAATAAAGAGGTACATTTTAAAAATAAAGAAATCTGACAGATTAGGCGTGTCTTATTAATTGAGCGAGCAAATATCCACATGTCAAGAATATTGACGTGAAAAGAGACTACAGTGGTCCCTCGCTATAACGCCGTTCACTTTTCATGGCCTCGGAGTCTCACTGGGTATTTAGTCCAATTTTGCATGCCTTTTTTTTTTTTTACAGTGTTCTGTGTTCTGCGTATCTGTTTATAAAAATCTTCTCGCCCAGAAGAGAAAAGAGCGCCAACAACTACTCATAACTGTGTTTGTCACTCGGAAACACACCTGCTGCAGCGAGGTGTGGTGGAAAAAGGCGCAGCGCGCTGCACGACGAAGAGGCCCAATCTGTGACATACTGGTGAGTCACTATTAATAATTTCTTATGTGTCCGACCTCGTTCGTTGATCGTTAAAATTAAATTTGTTAGTTCTAAATGCCATCATAATTATTTATAGGAATACGTTCTATTTTTGTTTCTCAAACAAATGTTTGGGCCTGAAAACAGTTTTTCCTACTAAGGTTTGGACTTTGAGAGTGTTTACACATGAGAGAAAAGTGAGAGAATGTTCATGCCTGATTGTGAAGGTGTATAAAGTGTGTTTACAGGGGTTTTACAGCTTTGAAACGTCTATAATAATTGTAAAAAATGACGCTGACTACGTCGCAGTTTCGCGTATTACGGACTATTTTTTTAGAACGTAACTCCAGCGATAAACGAGGGAACACTGTAACACTTTTTTGATTATACTATAAAACAGTTAATACGACGGCCGCTTTTGACGCTCTATTGGCACGCGTCGTGATTGGTGGAGTTCTTTTTCTTTGCCGTCTTCCTGGCTTCCATGTCGTAAAATGAAGGTGTATCTGAAGCGGAGTCTGAATATTTATGGGCGTGTTTATTATAATTACGATCGTTTCCACCCGCTGCATTTATCAAGGTCACGTCAGGTGTATGCCAGAAATGGGCAGGTGCGCACTGCTTGATACATGTCACGGCAACATTGGTGTATTTCAAGTTTACACCGTAAATTTACGCCACAAGTGCGCAACTTTGATACATGATGCCCAATGTGTGCAGGCAAGCACAGTGTACAAGTGTTGTGAACCCACTGATATAAGGTGGGTCTGAGTGTTGTGTGTTTAAATACAAAATGGCACTGTGATGGATTTCACACAAGATTTTTGGTGGTCTAAGGCACAAACACCTTCTTGTGATGGACAATATTAATGTGCCAGTTTTGTGCCTGACCACACCTCACTTTTAGGCCATTCACAAGTGCAAGTGCTATAGTGATTTCTAAGATGAGGGGGATGGGCATAAAAATGTGCAAACTAGTAATGACATTTGCATTACTTGCCATTTTGCACTGGATGGAAAATGGAGCACTCAATCTTGAAATGCAAACTGAGTCAAAAGCTGGAAAATGTGGAATGGTTTCCTGTTGTATTTCTTAATGTTGACTTTGTAGAACATTTTAGGAACTCAAATACTGACAAGCAGATATATTGTCCTCATTACTGTACCAGAGCTGCCAACTGTCTCGCATTTGGCAGGATTTACCCGTTTCTCCCATGAGTGTGTGTGGGAGGCCCCATTCATCCCGCAGTTGTGTGGGTCCAGACATGCGCCCAGACCACTCTAGTTACGCTTATGTGGGTGTCCCGCGTTGTGACTTCAAATGTTGGCAGGTATGCCGTACACTGAAGATGAGAAAAGCTGTTCTGAAATTATTTTACAACAATTTCACAATACACAATAGTGTAAAAGTGGGAAATACAGACCCTGGTCATTTAAATATCAAATCCATTCTATCAATATATATTGTTTAATCCCAGAAAACACCCCTTTGTTTTTGTTTTTTTTACCTGAAATGTACATCAGTGTTTAAGTGCTTCCAGTAATACAGTCTTAAAAACAATTTGTTAAGAGTATCCAACTGATATTTTGACAATGAATTGTACTGTATATAATGTAAATATAGCAAAGAAAACAAACCATTCAAACAAATATAAAAAAAGACAGGATACAGAAATCACAAAACTTTTCAAACTTGAAACATTTTATCATAAACAGGCACCTTAAATGTTTATATTCTCTCTTTCTACAAAGTTTCGGGTGTTTACTGGCAAATGTGGTGTGTACACATGATGATTAATTAGTATTTAGGGTGGCATTTCAGTCCACTTTTGCGGGATCACCAAAAAAGAGAAAGAAACTAGACACAAAGAAGAACTGAAGAGCAAAGTTTTAGTTTGTTCTTGCCCTCACTAGTGCCATTGTTTTGTTTTTTTTAATTCACGTAGTACAGCCAGTAAACAATATTGAAGAAGGAAAAGACTGTAGGGAAGATCATCCTTGACCATTTGTCAATAGAGTTTACATCAGTCAAGTCTGGGATGGTGATCTTTAGTTGTGAAGTGCGCCTCCGTAGCCGGCTCCTCTTTTGAGTCATGTGACGCTCCAGTGCATTTCGGCCAAAGTTGTGCCTAGCTAGCCCCACTTTGCGGTATTGCAGAGTAGAATCGTATGTCAGCATGGTATTTCGTGGGTCATTGAGACCCAGAGCCAGCTCTGAAACGCCCATGTCATTCTTAATGTCCAGGGTGCTCAACAGGATGTTTTCATGTGGGTCCATCTGCCAATAGGGGGAGACAAATAAACAAATTGGAATTGGCCTGATGCAATCTCATCATGCAGCATGAACAACTTTACAATAACACATTTATCAATCACAATGTCATTTGAACAATGTGAAACCCCAGAAGCACTGAATTTCCAATTAATCAGCAATTTTGAAACTGTGGATTAATCCACATAGGTTTGAGCTCAAGAGTTTCATTTTTAAAAAAGCTGCATGCTAACAGGCCAAGCTAGTAAAGGCATCCATTGTGGTTACTAGGCTAGGCTAAGCATTCTAGCATGGTCGCAACTCCACATAGTAAATGAACAATTACATGAAGGGAATGCATTTGTATGAACCAGTATTATTTCATGAAAGCTAGAACTTTAAGCCAGGATGAACTTATTTTACTGGCAGCAAACACGTTTGACTCTGAGTGGATTGAGGCCTTTAAGAAAATCCTGTTTGAGTTGAGCCCTACGACGCAGCGTAACATCTCACATAAGGGAGCGCAAAAGGACATTAATAATATAAAGAAGAGCTGTTTAAAAGTCCTTAACGAATGCGGAGAAAATGTACCGCGTTTTGTATCTCATTATCTGGATGATCTGCCTCCTGTAACATTCTCAAGCATGGATGTTTGTACCCTGCTTAAGAAGATGGCACAGCTACAAGCAGATGTTGGGGCCATGCGAGGTGCACTACAGATGCAAGTGGATATGTGCGCAGATCTACATGTGATTACAATCGATGTGAACTGCCGGGTGTGTAGCCTGGAGAAGGCCGTGGATGAGACATGAAATGACGGCCTGGGCTCACGTGCACCAGCGGTGACAGAGGCTGCGCCACGGTGGATGCAGGCGCAGGGACCGCGCAGGTAATCGAGGCTATCGGGGGCGCTGCTGCTTCTCCCTGTGTGCAAGAAGAAGACGGAGCCCTAGTCGTTGGTGGCGGTGAGGAATCAACCGCAGAAAAAGTGTTAAATCCTCCTGGATCTCCTAAGTGGAGTGATGTTATTAAAGAGGGAAGGCGACAGCTTAATACGGGGATGCGCGTGGCTGCACCTCGGGCGAAGAAATTGAGTAAGCGTCTGGCAATTGTGGGCACTGGTGCAGTGAGCAACATAAAGACGGTGACAACTTAGTTGGTGAGTGTTTATGTCTCCAAATTCTCTCCTGACTTAGATGTACAGACACTAACTGACTTTATGCAAGAGCAACTTGGCCGTGAGGTGACGTGCCAGAAAATCGCCAGTGCTAATGATAGATTCTCCTCGTTTAAAGTTACGGCTGAGTGCAAAGATGTGGTGGAGATGTACAATCCAGAAATCTGGCCAGTGGGCACTTATGTACGGCGTTTTTATGAGCCACGTAACCGGCCCACTGCTGGCCCCGAAGGAGCCGCTGTCGTTACACAGACTAGCAGGGCCACATTAGTCTGTGGAGCGGAAGTGCAATAACTTTTAGATATGAGCCTGAAAGTAATTTCATACAACTGTCGTGGTCTGCGCACAGGACAGAGCGCAGAGGACAGGGCTCACCGGGTTGTTGTGGATCACCTGTTGAGTCAATGTGATGTGCTGTGTTTGCAAGAGACATTTCTTATGAAGCAGGATTTGGAAAGTCTTAACTATTTAAACCATAATTTTCACAGAGTGGGGGAGTCTTGCGTGGATATTGGTGATGGAATAATACAAGGGCGCATCCCTGGTGGAGTAGCAGTTCTCTGGAACAAAAGGCTTGATTCATTTGTCAATGTATTAAGACTTGAAATGGACTGGTGTATAGCTGTTCAGATAACCTATGATGGCAAGGAATGTGTTATTTTAAATGTGTACATTCCATATGAGAGTCATTTTAATGAAACTGAATATTTAAACAGACTTGCTTTTATTAATTCATTTGTGCAGGACAAATTCTTAAATGTGCTTGTAATTGGTGATTTTAACTCAGACATTATGGACCATAAATCAATATTCGCTAATCATTTGAGTCAGTTTTGTGAGGACAATGGTTTAATACTGTCAACTAGGGCCCTCTTACCTGCAGACAGTTTCACCTACATAAGTGAGGCCTGGCACACCACGTCTTGGTTGGACCATTGCATAGCTACAGCAGATGCTCATGCATCTTTGACTGATATGAAAATATTTTATGAGCTTTCAACAGCTGACCATATTCCATTTGGGATGCAAGTTAATTGTCAGATTTTACCTGTATTGGAAATGTATAAAAATGAAAGTTGTCTGTCTTATGAGGATTGGACCTCTCTTACAGCAACTGAATTACAATCCTATTCTGTGATCACTGATGATCTGCTGAGAAATATCTACCTGCCCAGGGAAGCTCTTACGTGTAAGGATGCTAATTGTAAAAACTCTGAACACAGAGCAGCTGTTAGAGCTATGTATGAGGACATTGTCAAAGTACTGCTCAAATCAAGTGAGTCCCTTCCAAAAACTAAATCTAAAAAGCAGGTAAGTAAGGCCAGGTTGGAATTCCCATGTGTCTGAATTTTTTACTAAGGCTCGAGAGGCATCTCAGTAGTGGATATTGGCTGGGAGACCAAGATTTGGGCCTATTTATGAACATAAACGAGTTACAGATGCTTGATATACGTATGCAGTACGTTTTATAACTAAGAATGAGCAAGCAATGAGAGCTGACTCAATGGCAAGAAAACTTGCTTGTAACAACACTTTTGACTTTTGGAAATAAGTAAAATGCATCAAAATATGTAAGACATCTTTGCCGGGTGTGATTGATGGCACCTCTGGAACTCAGGACATTGTGGAGCTTTGGTGCCAGCACTACAGTAAATTGTTTAACAGTGTTCAGAGTGAGCCATGTATTTTGAATGATGTGGAACATGTAGATGCAATATTGTCTCAGGAAGTGCTCAAAGCTATCACTAAACTGTCTAATAATAAGGCCAGTGGGCAGGATGGGGTTTCAGCTGAGCATTTAAAGTATGCAAGTACAAGGTTAGCACCACTGCTATCTATTTGTCTCACTGCTCTTCTTGCCCATGTTTTTTTTTTTTTACCTGATTCTTTGTTAACTGTCTTGTTGGTCCCTGTCATTAAAGACAAAACAGGGAAAGTTGGAAGCTCTGATAATTATAGACCTATAGCTCTGGCCAGCATAGTGTCAAAAATTGTTGAATCAATCCTGCTGGACAGGATCTCAAATGCTATTAAATCATCTGATAACCAGTTTGGTTTTAAGACTATGCTGGGCACAGATATGTGTGTGTGTATGCTCTAAAAGAGATTGTTAGGAAATACAAGAGACAGAACTCTTCAGTTTTTATGTGTTTTTTAGATGCATCAAAGGCATTTGACAGGGTGAATCATCACAAATAATTTATGAAATTAATTGATAAAGGTGTACCTAAATATGTTGTGCGCATTTTAATTTATTGGTATGTGCAGCAAACAATGCAGGTTAAATGGGGAAACAGTGTTTCTGCTCCATTTAGAGTTCGCAATGGAGTCAGACAGGGGGGAATCCTGTCCCCAGTTCTATTTAATCTGTATCTTGATGAACTGTCAACTAGGCTCAAAGCATGTAAAACTGGTTGTGTTGCTGGAAACATGGTTCTGAATCATCTAATGTATGCAGATGATTTAGTAGTCTTTAGTCCAAGCACTGCTGGTTTACAGGAGTTACTAAACATTTGCTCAGCTTATGGGGGGGAGCATGACATCAAATACAATGCAGCTAAGAGCTTGATTATGATCTGTTGGACCAAAGAGGACAGACATATGAAATATCCTGATTTTTATCTGTCAAATATTGTATTGAGTATGACATGTAAAATCAAGTATCTTGGGCACATCGTCACTGCAGATATGACAGACGATGATGATGTCAATAGACAATGCAGAATGTTGTATGCTCAGGCAAATACACTCATGCGTAAGTTTGGCTCCTGTACTGATGAGGTGAAGCTGACATTGTTTAAATCGTACTGTACACCCCTGTATACGGCTCACCTCTGGACTAACTATAGAAAAGCCAGTCTGCAAAGGTTGCAGGTGGCCTACAATGATGCCTTGCGTGTTATGCTTCGTTAAGGCAGAATATTATAAAATCATGCATCGCTAGCATAGTAGCTATCTCATTGCTTCAAAGGTTTGCATTAACGTGGCAACTTGTGATTGGATGTTGCATGTTTGTGTCCCAATTCAGTGGCTGCATCCTTCTAAGGCAGTGTCCCACTTCAGAGACAGCAAGTCTGAAGAAACAGTCATGAAATGAGACAGTCTAGACCACCACAGAATTTTGCTAGTGCATCAATACCTTGTTCCACCTGTATACACTGTCAACTGTGAACCTTGACAGCTGCATGCGACAAGCCTGCGCAGTAGGTGTAACAAACATTTTAGTAATTTGTCAGTACTTATTTATATTGTACTTATTGTACTTACATTACTGGTTTACAAAATTATACATATGGGGCACAAACATGTCCAGAATGTAATTATCAATGTCCATTTTTCACCATTGTTACGTAATATCTGTAATTTTAGTCCTATCAACATTCTGTTTTGGCAGCACTTATCCTTGACCAGAAATACACAAGCATACGAAATGGCAAATGTCAG